>NW_010168547.1:32577-47953 GCF_000695765.1 Mesitornis unicolor
GACTGAGTTCCATTTTAAACCTGTCTGCCCAGACTGCTTTTTTTATCTTGAAGTGATACTAAGTGCACAATAAGCCAGTATAAAAGTAGAATGTTAGGTGAATGGGATTTTTTTTAGTAATGTGCAGCACTGTGTTGGTATCTTTAACGCCATATGGACCTTTGCTGTCAATAACAATAACTGTGAAATCTGCTAGTAGTTGGAGGGCTTAAAGCTGAAGAGAAAGGGATTTTATTTTTTTCTACTGCTTTTTACATAATCTTTATCTCCATAGTGTCCCTACAGTACAATTCTATTTGAGACTGAATGACTTAAAGTGCAGTCCCACTTTAAAAGTGCTTTTGCAAAAATTGGTAGCATAAAGTTCCACATTTTTTATATCTCAGTGATTTCCAGATCAAATTTTCTTAGCTTGCTGACTGAAAGGTCATTTTTATCTATGTGTCTGTTCTACAGACGTTTCTGGAGTCTGGAAACTAAACTATGCTGTTTCTTCCATGCACAGCATAATCCAAAAACCTTTCCGCTGGGCAAATACCTTCCGTGGGTACAACTGGGAAAGATAAAGCATTGCTTTCAAATCCTCCCCTCATTTACCTCCCTCCACTTAGCCTTAGGCCCACAGTGGGGCTGGAAAGGTGCATCCTAGTACTCGTTGTAACAGCTATAATGGAAAGGGCTCTGCACATTGAACTGTTCATGCTTATGCAGAGAATATAAACAGTAGAAATCTACCCCACTTTCTATTTCTGAACAGTCAGTTCTGTAGGGATTATGGAATTGGAAAGGAAAGAGGAAGAAAAATAGTTCATTTCCAGAAGTATAAGCAGAAAAAAGCTGTTTGCTGGATGAAACGGTCACTGTATGCTATCAGTTTTTAGGGGAAAAGCAGAGTTAAATATTATTCCAAGGTTCAGTACTAGCACCAGGAAGCTTTTCCTCTGTGAAAATACCAGTCACAGCAGACGATGATTTGTGACATTGTGTTGTAATCCAGGAGGAACTTGGAATATGACCAAAGGGCGTTACTAATATTCTGCATGACTAATTATTGAACCTTCCTCTGGGTTCAAACATCCCAGTGTTTGCACAGATGATGCTTTTGTTCATCCATCATTTTAAATGTCTTGTAGCTGGAAAGCTAACAACATTCATAAAAGTCCATTCATAAAGTCCTCTGGTGAGGGGAGAGGCAGGATGACAGTTTGCATTTTTCTGGTCTTTTAACTTCTTTGCTGCTGACTATGATTACAAATACCATATAGCCACGACCACTGGGAAGATGATTCGTCATATTTTTTAGATAGAAAAACTGAAATAAATTACATGAAGGTAACAGTCAACAGACAAACCTGGTTCTGCTAAACAAACCTTTTAATTCTATACTCCTGACAAGTTGGAATTTGTTGGATCAGACTGCTGCTTTCACCAGGTCTTTAAAAAGGGAAACTGGAAAGGTAGGAAATACAGGAAGAAGTGAAGCATGTCCAAAATTTACCTTGATATGGAGCCAGGATACCGACCGGGTATGCAGAGTTGGAAGCTGCTGGGTTAGGAGGTTTGGAGGGACCTCTGAAGTTGTCTAAAATAACACCTTGCTCTAAGCAGATAGGTGAGGCTGTTCAGGACTCTATCACAAGGTGCAAGTTCTACAGCATCTTGACTCCATGACCAAATCCCATTGATATAAGTGGTCCCTTTTCACTCTGACCTCTGTGTATCCCCTACATCTTCTTCCAGTATTATAACATAATTCTCAGTATTTTCCAGGTCTTATGCAAAGCTCCTAGAAAAAGGAGATTAGACCTAAGGACTGTCCTGAAATCTCATAAGGAGGACAGGGAACTGCTGGAGAGAGTCCAGTGTAGGGCTACAAAGATGATCAAGGGAGTGGAGCATCTCCCTTATGAGGAGCGGCTGAGGGAGCTGGGTCTCTTTAGTTTGCAGAAGAGGAGTCTGAGGGGAGACCTCATTAATGCTTATAAATATATAAAGGGTGAGTGTCACGAGGATGGAGCCAGGCTCTTCTCAGTGACAAGCAATGATAAGACAAGGGGTAACGGACACAAACTGGAACACAGGAGGTTCCACTTCAATTTGAGAAGAAACTTCTTCTCAGTGAGGGTAACAGAGCACTGGAACAGGCTGCCCAGAGAGGTTGTGGAGTCTCCTTCTCTGGAGACATTCAAATCCCGCCTGGACGCCTTCCTGTGTAACGTCATCTAGGTGTTCCTGTTCTGGCAGGGGGATTGGACTAGATGATCTTTTGAGGTCCCTTCCAGTCCCTACCGTTCTGTGATTCTGTGATTCTGTGAAAAGCATTCATGACTTCGGCACTTATAATAGTCACTGTAGTTTGAAGTATGCCCATACTAAAAAACCTAGATAGCAAGAAAAGTGTCCAAAATGTCAGTATTTATTTTAATAGACTTTGCTTTGAAGAGAATATTGGACATCAAACTCAAAGCTCCAAGAAGCCTATTCTTCTTCAGAAAAAGAGGAAGCACTAAGTATTCTATCTTCTTTCACAGAGCCTCTCTTCTATACTCAATTTCCCTTTCTTTGTCAGGAGCATTCTGATTAGAATTTCTCTGCAGAAAATCAATACTTATTTAATAAGAATGAAGCTGCCTTTGAATTTGAAATGGAAATTGAACCTGTTAACAATTCTGACTTGCAAACATTTGATTCTTCAAATATGAATCAGTTAAATGGACCCCAAAAAGCCTGTTTTTCCCCCCATATTAAAGATCAGATGTGCACAAAAACATAGAGGGAAATTACTGGAGAACTCAGACACTTGCAAAGTAGAGAAGAATTATCCGTGAGCAAGTTCTGGGAAAGCCTAATGCTATATTCAATAATAGCTAATTACAAAGAGACATCCCTGCTGATGTTCTTTTCTATTTCATATCTGAATGACAAAAATCTGTATGCAGTGTGCACAGCATGTGTTAAGTGCATATATACATGCATGCACAAGTGCACAGGTGTCTGCACCTGTCAGATGGGGAGTCTTTATGACTTCTGTGTTGAAATTCTATTTCTGAAAAGAGAAAAGAATACCCTGCTAAAATAAAATACCACTCAATGAAAGACAGGTATTAGACAAACAAGTTGTTGATATCCATGTATCTATCTCAAAATGTGAGGATTAAATACACTCAGTGGTGCACAGTCCTTGTTCCTGTATACAACACCATGGGTGAAAGGTTATCTACAACATCATGGGTGAAATGTTATTTACAAGTCAAGGGGAAAAAACCCCAGCCTTTGTTTATGAAATTTATGAAGCAGAAATTACAGAGGAGTGGAGTGCTTCATTGAAAGAGCAGGAGCAACATAGCCTCTTTCTGTACTGACTGTATGATGACAAGGTGTTGCATTAAGCTTTTTCTTTGTAACTTTTTTTCCTTGGGAATGCAAGTATGATCAGATCTCTTGACATATGATGAATTAGTCTTCAGCATAGTAGAAAAGAGTTTCTCCATATGACAACAGCACAAATGGAGCAAGGTGATAAGCTTAAAAAGCAGTATCTACTATGAGCCTAAAGAGATATGTGTATTACGAACAAATACTTTTAGCCCCTAGAGCTTCAGGAAAGCTGGTTTCCCACAGTGGAAGCACTGATGAGGCCAAGGTTATGGTTCCATGCACATTAATACCAACTCTGAGCATAGCCGAATCACTAAGGCAGTACAACATAGGTCTGGACCAGACAAGAACCAACCAACCAACCAACCAACCAGTTTTGCCTAATTAGTTTGAAAGATCCCCAGTTGACCCCTGGGCCCTAGAGACCACCAAAATCGGTTCCAATTGATTGACGTTGGAGGAATCCCTTGCATGCTGATGTCCACTGAATCCTACAAAAGCCTCTAAAAGTTGGCAAATTACACTGCTCATTAGCAGTTGACTTAATGTGGGAACACATTCAGAAAGGTAAACTCTGGGGAACTCTCCACCAAGAGAGGCAAAGCATAGTCTTGCTGCACACCATTGGGGATCACCACAAACCTCTTCCTGATGACAGTCTTAGCTGATCTAGCAGACTACAGGACGGCCTGCCCTTTTTTTATGTAACTTTTTCTTGATCAGAGAGCTACGAACAGCTCCTGATCCAGAGCCCATTTATGACAAGTTGACTACAGTTATGTTGCCTTGATTTTAGCATTTGGCCTCTCTGATTTTGCCCTCATGGAACTATGGTCTAGATCTCTCTTAGTTTAAAAGTAATAAAGAAAATGGGTAGTGTTCTTTACTGGAGCCTGAGTATTTTATGTATTTCACTGTTAATAACAGCAATTAATGAGGAAGGATGTTGCTAAATGGACCAGTAACTCTTCGCTTTCCTTCATACTTTGCTTTGCAGCAAGTAATGGTAAGGGCACACTGGGCTCTGTAGCCTGTAGGTTGAGGTAGATGATTTCCCTTCTCTATCTGACACTTTTGAGACTACATCTGGGATACTGTGTCCAGTCTGAGTTCCCCCCTTGAAGAAAGACATTGGCATACTGGAGAAAGCCCAGGGGTAGGCCACCAAGTGGGTAAGGGAGACTGAAGCATATGATGTATATGAGCTGAGGGAACTGGGCTTGTTCACCCTGGAGAAGAAAAGGCTGTCAAAACCTGCTAATTAGGAATTACAGAGAAGATGGACTAGACTCTTTCTGGAGATGGATAATGATAAGACAGGGGAAAATGGACACAAGTTGCAAGAAAGGAAACTACAATTAGATGTGTAGCAGCTTTTGGCTTGTTCAGGGACCTGTCTGGAAGAATCCCAGGGGACGTAGGCTTGGCAAGAGGATGAATTCTGGAGAGCTGGTTTATTTTCAAGGTTCATTTTTCCTGAGCTCAAGAATGGTTCATCCTCATGTTCATGAAGCCAAATAAAGTTGGAAGGGGCTTGTATGGCTGAACAGGGAGCTCCTGACTATACTCACATTCCCAAAGGAAGCATTCAAAAAGTGGAAGCAGGCACAGATGACCCAGGACACATATGGAGGCATGTGTCTCAGAGCAGGCAGGGAAAAGGTTAAGAAAGACAAAGCCCATCTGGAGTCGAACAAGGTAAGGGATGTGAAGGGCAACAGAAAGGATCTCTACAGCAGCTAAAGGAAAACTGAGTGACTACTGCTAAATGGGAATGGGACCTGGAGACTGAAGTCCTGGAAAAGGCTGAAGTAGTCAAGGCCTTCTTTGCCTTGATTTTTACTGGTAAGAGCAGCCTTTACAAATTCCAGGCCTTTGAGACCAGCGTGAAAGTTTGGAGCAAGGAAGAGCTTAACCTTGGTATGGGAGGATCAGGTTAGAGCACATTTAAACAAACATGACATATACAAGTCCATGGGACCTGATGGGTTGCACCCACAGGTGCTGAAGGAGCTGGCTGATGTTTTTGCAAGGCTACTCTCAATTACCTTTGAAAAGCCAGATTAGGGGTACAGACTAGATAAGTGGACAGTGAGGTGGATTAAAACTGGCTGAACTGCTGGGCTCAAAGGGTTGCAACTGGTGGCACAAAGTTGAGGTGGAGGTAAATCAGTAGCAGAGTACTCCATGAGTTGATATTCAGGCCAGTGCAGTTAAACTCTTCATTAACATCCTAAATGATGGGACACAGTGCACCTTCTGCAAGTTTGAAGGTGATACAAAACTGAGAGGAGCAGCTGACACATCAGTTGTTTGTGTTCAAAGGGACCTCAACAGGATGGAGAAATGGCTTGACAGGAACACCATGAATTTCGACAAAGGGAAACGTAATGGAATGGAAGGGTCGATTATCTAGCCTAACTGTCTGACCATCTCAGGGCTGACCAAAGGTTAAAGCATGTTATTAAAGGCATTGTCCAAATGCGTTGTAAAGACAGACAGGCTTGGGGCATCAACCACATCTCTAGGAATCCTGTTCCAGAATTTGACCACCCTCTCAATAAATGTTAAGTCCTGCCTGTGAGAAGGAATAACCTTATTAAGCAGTATACACAAGGGACTGATGGGTGGAAAGAAACTTTGCAAAGAGGTCCTGTTGGACACCAAAATGGACATGAGACAGTAATGTGCCCATGTGGCAAAGATGGCCAACAGACTTTTGGCCTTTATTAAGAAGATTGTTCCCAGCAGAATGAGGGAGGTGACCCTTCCCTTCTACTCTTATTCTTCGCCTCTACCTCTGTCCTTGCCATCTACCCCTAATAAAAAATGAAAAATAAATTAGTCAAGAGGGAAGTAAATTTTGACAACTACAATTTCCCTCTCAATTTTGAATGCAAACCAGGTTTATTCCATGCCTTCTTCTTAAGTGTTTTTACTATCTAAATGGAATAATAGACATTTCCATTATTTCTATTACATTTTCTAAACAAGCATAATTCAAACTATAATATTCAATGAACTATCTCCATCACCTTCCTTACATCTGTATAAATGTTCATCACTGTCTCAGACACGACGTCCAGACTGTCCATTTTGGTTCTGATAAAACTGCTTTGTTCTGTGCTAAACAAACAGGTGACAGTACCTAAGAAGTAAGCAAATAAAAAATCTGGCAGATGACCATATGGTTGTCTTTCACAAATGACAAAATCATGAACCTTGCTATGTCACTAGTAATACAGTCATAGGTCTTTTGATAATTCAAATACAGAAATCTATGAGTTTACTTGTGCCCAAGTAACAAACACATACTCTGGACTAAGCAATTTAACAGTGTCAGACCTGCAGATGGGAAAACCTGTGCATGAACCAATAAATCTGGCTATTAAAAAGCAAAAAAGCCGAAGCAAAGCTGGGATTTTATCATTTCATTGAATCAGATCATTAAATTTGAGTTATAGCCCATAACAAACCTAAACGATGAAATTATGAAATGCTGGGTCTTTGCCAAAAGAAATCGAAGCACTATAGGTTTATTTTTATCTCAGAAAGTCAATGTTCATTCTCTTAGCAGCTTCCCCAGGTGCAATGAAAATCTAAATGGAAAGCTCTAGAGAGTATTATTAAATTATTTCCTCCCTCTTTGATAGAAAAACATGCAGAACACAGATATCTCAATACAGAATATGTGTAGATAATGGACCCACATAACCTCGGTGGGATAAAAATGGGTTGAAGTGAGAAGAAACAGATAGTTGCCTGTTGCAAGAAACTTAGTTTTTTTCTGTCATTCTGGTTTTTTTAAAAAAAAACAACAGCAACACCAAAAACGACAGAGAGAACCGTGTATGTAATTCTTGCTTATAGTTAGTTTATGTTTCTTGAAAACAGACTAAAATATCACTTGTACTTTGTGTTTTCAGTGGAACTTCTTTAGTGAGACTTTCATCTTCAAATCCTGTAAAATATCACAGTGTCTTCAAACATATATGAGAAAATAGACATGATCAGACAGGGAAAGGAGTATCTTTTCCTCTTGATTAAGTCTACAGTCTCCTGTTAGACAGAGTTTTGGTGCACTGGTGCATGGGACACACCATAGAGAGGAGAGTAGATAGGAAACTATGGAAACTTGACCTAGCTGTTTTTAGTATCCCCCAAGCGTTACTTTGTGAGAAATTTCTTGCACATGGACTTGTGACTGCAGTGTTATCTAGCAAGAAGATGACTTAGAAGAAGTACTTCCAGGAGTGTTCTTCTTTAAACATGGCACGTAACAGTGAACTTGGGGCCAAAAATCTGCTTCACTCTAAAGAGAACTGGTACACCAGTCAATTTCATGGCACTTAGCAGTGTAAAGGCCACAACACACACATCATATTCAACCTGTGCTCAAAATCAGGAAGGAAGCTGTACCCCAACCTCAGTCATTAGGTCCTAAGTCCCAAGTCCATGCATCCAAGCTGGAAAGCTGGGAAGCTGGAAAGCTTAGGGATTTTCCATATTAACAAGAGAACATAAATAATGAACTGTGAACTACTTGTGCAGTTCATGGGAATGGGTTACCCCAGCAATATCTGTTTTGCTGGGTTTTTTACTAAAAATATCTTATAATGTGTTATAAATTTGTGACTCAGAAAATTTGGAGAAGAAGAGAGGGAGAGGGAAGAGGGAGAGAATTATTTTTATCTATGAAAGCATTTTTTGTTTGCAGTTCATGTGTGGATTATAGTTTAGTACTATGCATGTCTCAGTAAGCAATGGATAGGTATTGGCAAAAAGTGCATTTTTTTAATGCTTACTTGTATGTCAAAGATTCAAAGCAATTGCACAGAGCACATGTAACTTACTCCTTAATGCATTGGGCAACACAGTTTAGAAGTAACACACTACCACTGAGGGGCTGAAAACAAATCTCACATACTTGTACTAAGCAGAAATTCTATTCCCTTGTTCAAAACTGATGGTTTCATTTCCACATATAAGCTTTTTTTCAGTCTTTTAAATTCTGAAAAAAAATCCTCTATTAGAGAAACAAAAACAAATCTCTTAAAACAAGGGCAGAAAAGGTAAAGGAGATTTTTTTCTTCTTTAATTGACAAGTCTCTAACACAGACATTTTCTGCTTCATTTATCTGTGGCTGAAATATAACAAAACATCTCAAAGGGTTTCCAGTGACCTGTAAGAACAGGATTGTAGAGTTTAATGGCCACAGCATTTCAGGATTGTGTAATATTCTATCACCCAGCAGGGCAATGTCAGGAAGGGACAGTTGTCTTTATTCTTATGGAACATATAGCAACTGTGATAATTCCTCTGTAAAATGGTTTCACTTCCCATGATTGCTTGATCCCTAGGCAAGACAGTTGGAAGAAACACTATGTTAGCCTCCTTTTATTTATACCTTTGTACAAAATTTAAAAAAACAACTTTTCCATTAGGAGATAAGTCTGTGAGAAATTTTCAATAGGCTCATAATTTCTATGCACACAATCTAGTAAATTATACCAATAGTCCAAGTACAATATGGAAAGATTTTAGAAAATTCTAAATTTTGGGATTCCCTTTCACATGTTAGCATTGTTTTATTTGTGTTTTGTTTTATTTTTGTTTGTCTGCTTGCTTGTTTAGTAACTCATTTTTAACTAACTGAAAAAAATCTGGATTAAAAGCATTAGTTATTGCTTATAAAGAAGAGAAACTATACCTCTAAAAGGGATTCATAAGAAGAATCAGTTTGAATTAAGACTATGTGTTTGGTTTTGTGGTTTGATTATTTTTTTCTCTATAACAACTGTTCTATAAACTATGAACAATCTTAAGCTTAAAACTACCCAATCTAGCCCTCAAAGTATACTTGAATACTCAGTGCTCTTAGCAGTGGTTAGTTGTTATGGTAAAAATTGCAAAACTCAAGTATGGACAGTTCAATTTAAAAACCTCTTTCATTGGGAATGAATAAGACAGAGCACATACGTTCTTCAGAATTAATTTTTCACTGCTTTTGCTGGTTTGTGGTTCAACATTTCCATGCATCTTTTAAAACCCCAGGCATAAGCCTCAGGCAGTCTAAGCACACAAAACATACCAAGTCGATCTTTCATGATTTTCTGCCTGCTTTCAGAGTATTGGAATTAATTAAATCTGGAGCTTCTCTAAAGCAAACATCCTACCCCAAAATGTATGATCTCTATTTTTACATTTGCTTGGAAAATTCCTCCCAACACATTTGCTCATTACTATTTGCAATGGGCTAACATGTCAGTGAGAGGACAGGTCATATTCCTGGTAACTTGCAGGCCCCCAGCAGGAGAAAAATACAGAGTATATACGAAGCATCTTAAATTGCTTATGCACCAACAGGACAAAAATGCTGTTCCTGCAGTGCTCAACACTTCGTCTGCTCTCCCCATTTCCACCTTGTGCTGCGACATGCTTACCGAAAATATTCCCTGCCCCTGGATGGTCAGCTATGCTACAGGAGCAGAAAGGCAGTCACCAGAGCTCACTGGTTTGGGAAATGAAAGAGGGCAAGAATAGATCTTGTACAAGGCCAGTGGCTCCAGCTATGTTCCCAATTCCCTGTCTTCTCTCAGGAGTACGAGCCTGCTGCTAGGGAGTGTGAGGACATGGAGCTGGGGGAGGCAGGAAGGAAACAGGGATGCTGGAACTGGGTGTCTGTAGGAATATAGTCTTTATGGCACATTCTGTTTCCTTGTATTTAGTTGCTAGCTCATTATAAATGTTTAGATGGACAAGTAACTGCAATTGCTATAAAGTTCTTGTAATGATAAGATGCCTTAGAAAATTGTAATCTAGAAACATGCATTGGACAGATACTACCAATAAGGATCCTTTTAGCAACTATTTTAAAATGATAATTTTTCTCTAGAGAATGCAGCTGCACATGTTTTTTTAAAGAATCCTTAGATATCACAGAGATATGAGTGCAAAGAAATCTTCAGATGTGCAGCAAAATGATTGTAAGAGAATTTAGCTGTAGTTTCCACACAATGCAGTAAGGAGATGACAAGAGTTTTTTCATTGACAAGTCTTTTTCAAATATATTGAATCAGACACTGCATCATTCTGACTGTGAGATAAGAGGTTTTGTAAACAAGCCTATAGCATAAATATAGAATATAAAAAGAGACTTATTACAATATATTCTTAAAATACTTTGTAAGATTTTATTCAGAGCATGACTAACTCATTTACTTTTTTCCTACATTTGAAGAATTGCTTGTCTTCATAGACCATTAGATTTTTCAGTTTCCATCCACCAGAATTATTGCTCATAGGCAGTTTGTAAAATAAATGAATTAGCTTGTTTTGCTTTCTTTCAAAGCAATCTGAATTTTGTTGTTTTACAACTTGACTCCAATGCAAAGTGGCTTCTCGTGGCATTAAAAATGCCTGTGAAAAAAAAGTAGTGGGAAAGAAGAAATTCTAATCAAAAACTAATTCAGCAAAGAGGCATCATCTGTAGGAATCTACCTGTTCCAAACTAGAAAAAGAAGAAAACTGAAAATTGAATTATGTTTTAAATCAGATGCAGAGAAAAAGTTTGTTTATTCCAAAAAATGATCAAACTGTGAACTGGGTATCTATGTCCCAGAGGATTGTGTGCCAAAACTTCACATTAGTTTGACGCATTCCGGCCCAGATTTCGAGGGGTGAAAAAACAGCCTCTCTAATTTGCTGGAGTAAGCCAACCCTGTAAAGCAGGTTCAGTTATACAATCCTTTCCTATGCATCACAAGATGTAACATTTTTGGATTTATATTTTCACCTTCTACAAATGATTTGAAACTAGCTAGTACCGTTACTCTGAAGAAATAAAACATTTGATTGGTAAGATCATATTGTTATGAAAACCCCTTTTTAAGTACAGTATTAGAGCAATCGTATAGCTTGCACTGATTTTCACATCTGAGCAATTCAAATCTTGAGAAACATATTTCTCATCTATATGGACTATTGGTTTTATGCTTTCTTTACTAAAGTTTTGATTTAATAAGCATGGTTGTTGAATTTTGTTACTGGAGAATGGTAATTCAGAAATAATACTTTTCTTGACTGAAGGAGTTCTCACTGGACTCTATATTAATGCATACAGAAATCTCCTATAAGTCTAAAGTTACTAATAATATAATACAATATAACTCAGTTGTATAGACTAAAATCATGAAACCACTGTCAACCAGCCTGAGCAGACACTGTCCCTTCAGGAACTGTAAGAGATGTGATAAATTTGTGACATTCATAAAAATAACATGTTCAAAGGAATATATGATCACTTCCAAACTTGTATGCTCATTTTCAAGATTATGTATATATATACACTCATTTTTGCATTATTTTATTTTTCCTGGCAGTAAAACTTTTTACCAGACTTTTTCATTGAGCAAAATTAAACTACAATATTACAGTATCAATTAAATATTCCTTGGCCATCTAAAGTACATCACTGTAAGTTGTTATGTAAAATAAACACAAATTAGATTCTAGTATTTCCTGCAATAGTCCCTCTCTCTTAACAATGTATCGATTTATATTGCATCAAATCCTGAAGTTTTCCCTTATTTTTCTTCCTTTTAATTTCTATTACTACCAAGAACTCTAGCCATAAATCAAGACCTTGTTGTAAAAAAAGACTGAGAAAAAAACAGAACAAAAAAAAAAGCATATAGACAGAGCATATTAGGAGAATGGAGAGAAGCAGTTATTTGCAAGAAGTGAACCGAAAATATATAAGCATAAGAGGCAACAAGAACATGTAGCAGCTGAATAGCACAAATGATATCAATTTTGCTGTTATTTTGTGAACATCATTTCAGCAGATTTGAAAGAGGTTTACTCCAGGATACTCCTATTAAGAATCAGGGGCAGATGAATGATGGAGGCTAATTGTGAGCCAGTTGCATGTTTGAAGTGACCTGATAAGAGGAGGAGATAAATTGTGAAGGTAACAGACAGCTTATGTTTAATTTCATAAAAAAAATCAGATACAATGAGGGACTGCAAAGGGAAATTTAATAAAACACAAAACAACAGGGTGGAAGAACAATCTCTACAGCACTCTGGAAGCATTAGCAAAATTGCTAAAGAGAAGCAAGACTGCATTGGTCAAGGCCAGAAAAGGCTGACACACGATGCAAGAAGTCTGGCTAAAAGCACATGAATGAAGAAAAAAGGTGTATATTTGATGTAATGCACAATTAGTCTGCAGTACTTCGGTGTAACCTGTAGGAAATTCCAAATAGAGACTAATATCTGCAGTTCATGCAAAACCTTCTGACAGGAAAGATGGCGCTGCTGTTTAAAATGCTACAGAGAAAGGTAATAGAGAAATATTTTTCAGGTAAATTTAAGAACAAGTAACCTGGAGGTATCAGAGAAACAACGTTTTAGCTTGAGTAGAAGGAAACAGGATTGGTAATTGATAGTAAATGATATACTTTCCTAGTAGAAAAAAATAGCAAATTAAATTGCTGTTAGATGAGATTACCCTGAGGTACAGCATGGTGGAAAGTGGGCAATGGACCAGGAGACCCTAGAGGGCCTTCAGTTAAAACTAGTGTATTGGAAGGGAAATAAAGAAGCAGAGAATCAGAAAACAACAGAGGCCTGAGAGCAGAGATTTCAAAGTTTACAAGATGAAGAAGATAAGAAGTGCTGAAAGTGAGGGAAAGACAAAAAAAGGTAAAAATAAAGTCCTTTCAGTGAAATTCAGCTCTGAAAAGTAATTTACATGAGGGCTGTTTCATAAGAGTGAGATTAGGGGTTACAGGAAAGAATTGGCAAATAGCTCAGTATGGCCATTGCAAAGCATTTACTCTGTGATCTTTACTGGCAGCATAAAGTGAGGGTCAGCTACTCAAAAATCAGACATCTAAGTGTGAATGAGTTACCTTAGGCTCTCTTTCTAGCTAATTGATCTGATCTGCAATAAGTGATGATGAATCAAACTCTGGAGGGAACATCAATTGACTTGAAGGAGAACATAGATAAAGAGTAATTATATGCACAAATTAAGGAAGGAATCTTATCACAAAGATCTGTGTAAATCTGGCTTCAGGTCATTGTTCTCTCCTCTTTTATGCTCTTCCATGAGTCGTATTTCACTACACTGTCTATGGGAAGCGGATCAAGGTCTCTTTCAGTATTAGAAACATTATTTTTTCTCACTAGCTTTAGCACAGGTCTTAGTAGCTAGATTATTTGTTTTCATATTCTTGGTCCATCACTCCACAACATTTTCCTATTACATTTTTACCTGCCTCTCCTCTTCATATAAGGATATTACATCTAAGATTATAGGGCAGAGTGATGAAATATCTGTTGTGCACAAGAAAAATGTTGAAACACTGACTATAGATTTCATAACATCTATGTTAAGCTAAAAAAACACCAGGCTGAAGACAGGTTTCTTTCACAGTAACCTCAGTGTCAAAGTCTCACATCTCTGGAGAAGAGACCTTTATGTCACCGCATAAAGGTAACTTGAGCTGTGTTTTTCCACCAAAGCATGAAACACTTTGGGGAATAGAGGTTGTTATCCACCCAGGCAGCAGGGTGGAAGAAAAGACAATATTGACTCAAATGTTGAGTCAGCTTTTCTCATGCATTTCTACAATGCACCCACATGTTCAGGAAGAACAGACTCTCAGGGAAAGATTCCTAGGGGTATTTTATTTTTTTTTGTGATGGTAAGAAATGTGCAGTTTGACCCCTGAAGTCCTAGTGACTCACATATATGAGCAGAGCACAATAACAAATTGACAGCCTAAGTGCTGCTGAGTATCCTCAACTTTCCCCAAGGGACAATCAACTTTACAGCAAAAATATTATCTAACTATAAGAACCTTTATTTAGGAAATACCAGACCATCCATTCTTTTGATTTACAAACTAAAAAGTGAAAATAAAAATGAAGCAGTTTATTTCTACTGGTAAGATTTGCAAAGATCAGAAAATATTTTAATTTGCCCCGGCCTGTTTGTTGTTTTCTACTGTTGCTGAATGGCACATTTGCTGTGACATATTCCTTTTTCTCAGGTTTCATCCTGGGATGAACCACCCCCCTCTGACTTTCTTTCTTCCCTCAGATCATATGGAGAATGAGCCACTTCTTTCCTGGTTTTACACGTTCATGGTTGTACAACAACTCGGTTCACTGATTTTATTTATGCAGCATTATTCCATTAAAATGTTGCCCTCAATTACTTTAAAGATACCCATATTTCACCTGTCAGATGCCAGCCTCTCAGCAGATGCCATCTTGCCCCACCACTAATGATGATTATACCAGAGGTCATTCTCGCAGCCTTACTGTTATTTCACTGACAGAATAGAAAATGCTCATAGAAGCTCTTCACTTATGCATTACAAATTTCCGCCTAATCTCACCAGTAATTTCACTGTACATTTGTGAAAGGAAGGCATCAAAAAATTTGTTGACTACAAAGCTAATTTCTCATCATCAGCAGGGATTTCAGCCTGTGTATGCTCTGGTGACAGTGCATTTTTGCAGAATGTGATATTTCACCCCTGCGATTCAGCAGGTGGCCTCATTTTCGTTCTAATCATACAGTATCAGTATCTATTCAAATTGTATCCTGAATCATATCTATTCAGGCTCTTGTCCTTATCTGACCTTGATAAACTGATTGCATTTGTGAAGCTTACAATTTGCTCTTTAGACTCTTTTTCAGATGAGTTATTGGTTGAGCAGTTGGATATACTTGGTTAATCTTCCTGTGCCTTTGGGCAAGAAATCACCTCTGCTGAAAGCTGCTGTGATGAAACTGTTCTGTTTTACTGGGGGGGGAGAAAAGGTGGGGGTGGGGGATCTTTCAATGTCCTACTATTCATTTTTATTTTGTGGCATTGTTATATCTTCCAAAGAATTTAGAGTGTATTGTTCCCTTCTGAATAGCAGCTTATAGGGATACATATGGTAGGTTCTTTACAAGACTTTTCTGTCCCCAAG
>NW_010168547.1:47984-58110 GCF_000695765.1 Mesitornis unicolor
GCAACTTGCTGCTTCTAATATTTATTCAAGTAACTGCTGAAAAAGTTCTCTCAGTTGCAACACCAGATGATAAACAAAATATTTGACTATGCTAACAACTAACTTCCACACTTGACATAACAAATTATTATCTGTTTAAATTTAGATGTCTTTTGTTAGATCTATAAAAAATTTTGGCACTAGATTTTCACTGAACATCACTGTAAACATTTTTTATAAATCTGAGAAGAACAGAAAGAGGGATGAAGATGCCAAAACTCGTGGGAGCTTCCCGCCAAAATGGCAGTAGATGTCAGTGATAAATGGGCACAGGACAAAATCCAAACAACCCAGAAAACCATGTCATGACCAGACTGTATCTCTACCCAGACACTGGAGAGGTTTGATCTCTTCTACGTTTTGGGAACACTTTTAGCTTGCCAATAAAAAGTATTGTCAGATGGTAACTGAATCAAATTCTTGTATGTGTTTACTCAGGAGCTAAGACTCATGGATGAAGTGTAGAATCTCTGTAAAAATGCTCAATTGGAGTTTAAGAATTACGGACATCTTTGAATGTCACCAGGGATATGGACAGCTCTCACTATGGTGCTACAAAGCTAAGTCTGAAAATTTCCAGTAGACCAGACAAAGTGACTTTGCTAGTGTAGATTCACTGAGTATTTGGGAAAAGAACACAAATAATCTGTATTCATATCTTAGAGCACTGCGGAAAAAAAGCCTGCATCACCACCAACTAAAACAACAATGAAAAAGAACCACTGTTTAACAAACAGGTCTTTCAGCAGTCTCCTTCTTCAGAATTAATGTGGAAATAGGATTTGCAGCAGCAGAGCAGAGGACGTCCTGCTAACCTGCAATCTCTTCTTCAGCATGATGGAAGTATCTTCACAGGATGCTTTTCTGTTGCTAGATATGAAGATCTGTGACACAGAGGGTGTTAATTGCCAGTAGAGAGACAGAGGTGTCTAATGAACCAAGGGAGGCAGGACTACCTTCAAAATATCCTTTTTTGAAACTATTGAAAGAAAAGAGCTAAAAAGAGAAAGATGTAGACAATTAGCAAACAGAGGGCTGTGTCATACCTCTGCCATGCTGCAAGGTTTGGTCTGCTATGCTGGGTGAAAAAATATGGTAAGAAGGTGATATCTTAGATAAATGAGTGACTACTGCCATCCACAAGGAAAAATGCTTCAGAGAAGAAATCCCGTTTCTGCCAGTGTCTTACTACAACTAATTGTTTTGTGTAAGTATTGCATAATCATAATTTTAATTATATATACACATGTATTATAATTAATACTGTTTTAGGAAAAGAAAAGGCCTATGCTGCAACTGAAAAAATGGCAAGAATTCCAACTGCAAGTTGATCTTTGGCAGGTAACAGCCTGGTGCCTCCTCTGCACGGAAGTTCTTTCATTTTCAGGCAATGTGGTTATTACCATTATTTTGGAAGCACAGCACTACTACTTAGATGCAACTGCAGATCTTGGCCTCCATTGCACTAGATGTTGCATTATTAGTGCTTGACTTTGGCCAGTAATTACCCTAGAGAAGGCCGAGAGGCTCACAGTACTGTCAGAAAAAGGAGGAAGATGCAGAAGGTAAACAGAGCAGTAACTGAAGAAGAAAGAAGGGTCAGGTTTCAAGAGGAAAGGATCATTGCACACGTTAACTGTGTGAAAACAAACAAGTTACATTAGTTCGTTTCTCAAGAATATCTGATCTGTGGCAAATCAAGTAATTATGTGTGTTAGTATTTGTTACGCTTTTCCCTGGATTGTTGTAAGAAAAACAAATATCACTTAACATTGGTTTTTTTTTAATAGAATATACATGCTTTTCCCTTTGAACTTCTCACTGCATTCGGCCACTTCTCACTGCTTTTCCTGAAAATACTTCCACAAAAGTTTTTGATTAATATTTATTTGATGTTCCACATACTTAATTTAGATGTATGTATGAGTAACTGCAAATATCTGAAGTTGAAAAACTTTAGGACTGCTTTAAGGCTACTGGTTACCTGCTCATACTCAAGTGGTAGCACATCCTTTCATAACCACAACCTTGCTAACAAATGTATTTGACAAAATGCTGATTGCCAGGGAAAACCAGCAGCACAACGATAAGACAAATTATCAGTTTCGTCATTTGGGAAAATATAGTAAACATTTTCCAACCTTACATTAAAGATAAAATTTAAAAAACCAAAAACAACAAACAAAAAACCAAACAAAAACCAAAACAACCCATGCCTTTTGGTTCTAAGGTTTCCAGTAAAATACTAGAAAAATACCCAAATTACCTTGCCTATCCATACAGTCAGCTTTTTCTTCATCAGTTTTGCTCTGCTGCTCAACAATCTTACAGCCAAGCACAGTAAAGAAACATGAAGAAAAAGCATGGAGATCTCAGTTAGGATGAAAGCAAGATGAAAAACGAAGCATTAGAAGAGCCAAAATAGATAACAAGAAGGTCTGTTGAATGTCTGGCTTTCTGCTTGCCAAAAGAACTGGAAGCCTTAATTATGATTCATGGAGTCATTAATTCTTTTTAGGCATGAAAGTTAATGGAATAATGATTTTTAATCGCTGTGGGATGATTCCTGATGTGCCTAAACAAAAATAGTACTGATGATGTATAATGCATAAAGAACATTTCAAGAAAAGGAGTCTCATTGAAAGGAAAGAATACTTAAAGACTAAGTATTCAGGGAGTGCCTTTTACCATCTCAGTTTAGGGCACAGGCACTCAGGAGCCTGAGCTTCCAGAACCACAACCAAAGTGCAGCTGAAAGTGAAGGACCACTTCTGCTTCTCCCTGCTTTACATGAAAAGAACAGCAATTTGCACTGGTTCTTTTGACGCTCCTTTTCCTCAGTAGCTGCCTGAAATGTAGCGATTGTTGCAGGGCTTTCTGTGGTGGAGATGAAAACCCATCTTTCGGGGCAGCCTCTGCTTAGCTGCACATTGCCTTGGATTGCAGCGCACCAGCAGTACCTTGCTGGAGAAGTTGGGCTGGATTGATTCATTTCAGTAGTCATCTTGTGCTCTTTCTGTTCTCATTCAATTAAAGTCATTGTAGCTAATTAAAAAAACACACTGGTTTTATTTGGATGTAAGACATAACATTTTCCAAAATGAGATATGATTAAAACATATGAGACAGCTGTGAAGATTTGTACAGAACTGCTCTACAGCCGGCTTGTATTTCCTTGCATTGATAAATATAAATCTAAGCTGAGAACTATTCTAGCTTATTTTTTATTCTTGTCTGTGCATGTGGCCTGTGGCGCTTGTGATATATATTTTTTTTTACTGTTTGCTCCTGTAGTTTTAATTCCATTCTCCCCTACCTCCATTCTCTCCCTCCAGTCCCTTTTTAGCTTGCTTTATAGGTGGAAACAGGCTGCTCTACACAGTAATATTTGACTGCTGTTTCTAGAGCTGATTAAGCACTTATCTATTTATTTCCCCCGAGTGCCAGACAATCGCTCCTCATTTCTGATGTATCCAGTGTAGATGCCTGTATCTGGATTAGTCAATGGGAAGTCCAAGGCACCTCGGCAACATTGCATGGTTTTCTGCTTGAACCACCTGCTTCAGGATGAGACAGAAGGCACAGGGGAAGAGGAGAAAGGATTTGCAAGGCTTCATTACAGATCCCCCGTGCACTCAGTACTGAATCAGTGTAAGCTGCACAGGGGCAGGTGTAACACACTGCGGTCAACTCACACCAAGGCTTGTCCAGTGCAAGCTGATTTGGAGTCTCAGCGGTAGTCTTTAACAAAGTGTTTGAGACCAGTACTATCAATAGTACTGAAAAAAACCTCCTTGGTTACTTCAGGTCCAGTTTTAAAACAGGCAGTAGTCAGAGACACAAAAATATAGTGCCAATTCTTAAGCTGAGTCCACTTTCACATCAGGCTATGAGGACTCCTTAAAATTGCCATTACAGCTCTAGAGGAATCCTACTAACATTATCTGCTTTGTATTGCACCAGGCCTTCTGCTACTGATGTGCAAAGGTTCTCAGCATGCTGAGTAACTCCCGATTTTGCTGGCAAGATACAGACCCTCACCTTTTCTGTAAACTAAGTATTTAAGTTAAAGTTTAAAGGAGATTTAATCACAATGTACAGTTTGTTTATTTACAGAGGCCTGAAGATAATCACTTCAATCAATTCACCAAGCAGCAGTTGGTGAATCCTTAAATTCCAAAGCACCTCTAAATAAGGCTAAGTTAGCTCAGTTCCACATCCCCTCAACTAATATAATGATAATTTTGAAATCTTTAACTATCTCATGTAGAACAAACTGTGCTAAAAATATAGCTGACAGCTATAAAATATTACCCAGAGAACTGAAGATGCACCTGTTATGTCACTAAGGGTAATATTACTCAATTGAGATATTTTTTCCAATTTTTATTTTATTTTTAGTATTTCCAAGGGTGGATATTCCACAGCTTCCCAAGGCAACCTGATCTGGCGCCTGATCTCCTCCATGGAAAAAAAATATAAATCCTAGCGCCTAACTAAAATTTCCAATGTTGCAACTGGGGCTTGTTGCCTCTCATCCTACAGTGCACCTTTAGGAAGAATTTGGCTCCCTTCTACAACCACCTATTGTGTATCTGGAGACAGCAATAGGATCCCTGCAAAGCCCTCTCTTCTCAAGACTGAACAAACATAATTCTCTCAGCCTCTCCTTCTACATCATATCAGCAAATATAGGTGGGTGAAACAGACATATAAAATGTAAATATTTATTGTTATGTACTCATGGATTAAAATGTGATCAGCTGGAAAACTACTCTCCCTTGTATACTCAATGCAAAGAATATATGACCATGAGCATTTTCAGAATCAAACTTGTCTCCTAAGTGAAATACATTTCAATTTTTAATGATGACGAAGAAGAAAAGCTTCAGAAATAAATGGAAATTCTCTGCTATCTACTACTGTTGTAGACCCAATACTGCTTGTAGATCCAGTCACTTTACTCCTACTCATAGGTTTTGCTTTATTTGAGAATAAATTGCAATAGTAGAAAAAACCCTTAAATTCTTTAAATTGGCACTGGAACATTTGTGGGCAGTTTAAAGGCACTGTAACTATTTTTTCTTTATCTGCTTGGTCCAGCCACTAATCATATCAGTGTTGGCCTGAAAGGGAGGAAATGAAGCAGCCAGAGCACCCTGTCAGGTGGTATGTGGCCTTTAATGGACACATATAAATCAGCACTGACATGATTGAGGCATTCAGTGGATGGACCCATAACCAGTTAGAAGCTTCCAGTATGACCATCATATACAGGCTAGGATTTACACTAGAAAGAATCCTGGCATCCCCACATGTGCTTCTTCAAGAAGGAAAGAAAGCATTTGTGCTTCACTTGGATTTGTGTTACATTTGGCTAGGGGCTTACATGATCTGGCTTTTATACTGCTAGCAAAAGTATCATCCCCTCAGTAGATGTATTTCAACAGAAAGGAAATAACTGATCATCCAGACTAAACTGCAGTGCAAAGACTTCCTTTTTGGATGAACAAGAAGAAAGAAAAGTAAAATACAGAGATTATAGAAAACACTATTAAGACAGAAGCATAAATGTCTGATGGACTGGGGAACACACAGACAGTGGTGAATACAGCAAAAACATGAATCCAGAAAAGAAAAGAAATTTTGTTCAAGAAACTTACATGGAAAATTGTAAACTAAAAACTGAAAATCCTATTTGTTACTGCATACTTAATTTTGTTATCCATGGGGTAAGTTTTGCAAATGAAAGCTTGCAAATAATAGCAGGCTTTGAGGAAGGCTCCTCAATATCCACTCATACAGCAGTATTATTATTATTTAATCTTTGTATTGTTTTGCTACTTATGCATGCCACTAATTCATTATACACAAGCTTGTGCAAACATTCATGAGAACTAATTACTTCATAAACAGATTCTTACAAAAGTATGTTATAGTTTACTGACAGCAGTAATAGCAGCTGTCAGCTGGATTTATTTGAAGTCGTCTTCTCACTTTCATAGATTGGATTTGTCAACCCTCCACTTCCACTGAAAGGTGCATCTGTCATTAACTTGTGATTGGAGAGGGAAGTGAGTTTTCAGTGTGGAGACTCTACCAGTTTTGAATTAAAATAATTTTTTTTACAAGAGGGTGTTAGGGATAATTCTTAAATTTTATTGTTTTTCCAAAGCAGAGTAGTATCCCCTACATTTCTTCATTGTACTCTGATGTAGTTTGAGGTTTCAGGTCACCAAAAGAAAGCTTGTCTCTCCATAGGCATCTGTGAAGGAAACAATCCATGTCTTTTAAGACTGGCCTCTTTCTCTCTCTGCTCTTATTGCTGCTGGCTGAATATCTGAGATGCAATGAGAGCAAGGAAAAGATCGATGTCACTAACACCAAGAGAGGCAAACAGAATAGAAAAGCTTTCCCAAACCTTTTATTGGAGCTATGATATAGAGAATACAATGGGGAATCCACTCTAGCCCTCGTGGAACTGCATATATAAGCACTAACAAAGTAGTGTCTGCCTAAGTTGAAAAAAATATACCCTTTCAATATTTTATATATATAGAAATCAGATATGTATGAGACACTGGAACAAACAAAACCCATGTTTTCCTAACTGATGCTATGTCTTTCTCTCAAACAAGCTCTCTTTTCCACAAGTGAATTGGTTCAGAGTGGGGAGCAGCTACATCTGTGCTGCTCCTGGCTCTGGGGGTAACTCGGATGAGCACAGCTTGCAGGTCCCTGCATCAGGCTCCATCATGCGATGCAGACCTAATACCTGCTTTTACTCTTTCTTGCCTTGCACAAAGAGCCAATCCAGACAATTTACAGGGTAGTCACAATCCTAGAGTGCATTTACAGTACACGAGAAAAGATATTTTGACATTGACATATGGGAAAAATAATCACAATTCACTTATCTGAGAATATGATGGACTATCCAAGCAGATACAATAGAATACTTAAACTATTTAAGGCATATATTAGGTGACACTACCATGTCTGAGACGGAAAAACAAGACAGCAACTAAAGTGATTCTGGATTCCATGTTCTCTCATATTTCCCATGCTTGGTTTAATAAAAAGGGCATAGCTCCAGAATTTGGCAGCTCTGTGCACTGCAGAGGCTCTCTGCTGACTGATTTCTTTGTTCAAGGCAATAGAATGGAGAAAAACAGCCGATGATGATATTTGATTCTCATTTATGTTCTATATGCCTTAGTATCTCTCACCTTTTCACCCGACTGATCCATGTCTGTTAAGAAAATCTTACAGTAGGTAATGAGGACAGCCAATTCCTTTTTCTGAAAGGTCAAGCTCAGAAACAAATCCAACTCCTAGTTTTCTCAAATGCTAGAAAAAACAATTCCCTTCACTCTACTCTGACCCCAGGGCACGTCTGATCTGGAGAGAATAACTGCAAGTTAGGACTGGTGCAAGAGACTTCCAGCATTCATGATCCAAAGGGTCTACAAATAGCCCCAGATAGGAATCCTCAAAATTACTGAGAGCATCACTGATTCAGGTACAAATTTAAATGCTGCAGTTTGAAGCTGAACTTGCATCTGCATGCCTTCTTTTTTGAGGGGTTTCTTTCTTTATGGGTAGGATAGTGTAACAGATACCTTCTAAAAACAGAAAATAGAATGTATGTTTTGGCAGCAATGGATATCCATTTTCATACCCTGGGGTACAGAGATCCAGGAAGGAAATCTGTGAATTAGCCTGATCTGCGTTCTATAGTACATCCTTTTGGAGCAGGGGTAGAGAGAAAGAATCTTTGCAATAAACAATGTTAATGCAGAGGCCAAAGTCTGAAGAGGCTGCATCCTCACTTCTCCCCTGGTACAGTTAGTGTCCATCATCTCACCCAGGGCAGGTTTAGCTTCAAGTTAGGCTGCAGGTATTCTGCAGTATCACACGTTCAGCATTCTTGAAGATTTTGGGTCAGCTATGTCTGTTTGCAGTCATGGTCTGACTTTCTATTATTAAAATGGGAGCAAAAGGCAAAATATTCTGAGGAAAAATGTTTTTCAGAATCTGGAGATAAGAGAAGTGTCAGGAAAAGAAGTTTGATTCCCTTCAACCATCTCATTTCAGCCGAGACAGGGGCAAGCTACAGAATATAGGATTACTGTTCTATTTCACAACACAAAACACACTATTTGATGGTATCCATTAAACCAATTTAAGATTTGTTTCCCCTTAAGAAATTAATATAACCTTTGAACTTTCAGAGCCTGCACACAGACACCCTTGCATATAGCACTGTGTGAATCTTCACATATTGGCAAATGAACATGCCTTTTCTGGCGAGGCAGCAATATGTCAGGTTAAATCTAAACTAGGCATCTGAGAAAACAGTCTTTAGTCTATGTCTGGTGGTATAATCTTCTAGTGCATGATCAAGTCAAAATGACTCAATTTTACTGGCTTCCCAGCTCTATATTGATCTTTTAAATAAGGATATATGAAAGCAGCGTAAATCCTTATTATACTGGTAATTCTTAATATAAGAGAAAAACTGATGTTGAGCGAGACTGGAGACCATTTGGAATGTTTGCTTAAAAGCATCCTTGTGGGACTTAGACCAAGCTTTCACTAGCCCTAAGGCACCACATGTATACTGTACAGATACAAGGTATTGATTATCTTCCCAGATATGTGCTTTCTGAAAATAATTTCTTCAGAGCTGAAAAGCACTGAATCACAAAAAGCTAAATTTCAGCAGTTAACTAGCTGTATGTTTTCTGAAATATTTTAGGACAAAGTAGATTGCAAAGTTGCATCCACTTCTCTGAACAGATAGCAATATTGAGTACTAAAAAATTCTGGGTTTACTGAGTACTAAAAAATACAGAGTACTAAAACATACTGAGTTTATACCAACAATTCTGGGTTTTTTTTGTGTTCCCTTACCTCACTGAGGAATCAGAACTTGTTTAGACTGAAGTATAAAGTAAGTGGATGAAACTTGAATAATTAATGACTTGAAACAGAAGGAGCCAGTGTTTTTACAAACCACCTGGCACTAATTTTAAATAAAAGGAATGCTAATACTTGGGAAAAAAACCCACAACATTTTCTAAGTTCCTCTAAGTGTTTCAAGCCAATGATTTGAACATCTGGCTAGGAAAGTTCACGTTTGAGCATGGGAGGATTAGGTTAAACAAACCTGTCTCTGGGGTATGAAGGACTTAAACTGAGTCAGCATATTGCTCACCTACACCACCAAAAGAGTTAGGAAACTCCTGGAGAAGTTCATAAGCTGATACCTATACGTAAGGCTGAAAATAAAATAGAAAACTTAAGAAATCCACATGAAAGAAGAATACATATCAGTTATTATCAGTACGTAGCTGCCTGTTACTGAGTGCAACAACAAACTTCTTGATCCTGCCACTTCACCCTCAGAGGCCTCCACCAGACAGAAATTAGTGGTCCACAGGCAGCCAAGGGAAATGGGGACACTGAGAGGATCCAACTAATCCTATTCAGCCTACTGACAACACAGAGAGCAAACCCCAAGTGACAGCAAAACTGCCAGAGAAGCTGTAAAGCAGTAAGGAATAAACCACCCTCAGAAAGAAAACCTCACAATGATTAATACCTTAGTATTTATCTACCTCCACAGTTTTTACTCACATTCCTTTCCAACTATTTCTCAGCTTTGTAATTTTTTATTTCCTTTTCTTTTTTGTCTTTACAGTAAAGTGAGTTGTCTACAAAAGTCTAGAAAATATATTCTTAAGGTAAACCTTGTCTCCCTACCCCTCTCTCTTTTTTCCCAAATGTCTGAAAATCCACGTCTAGTACTGAGCAGTGTGCTCACAAAAATTTTATGCCTTTTGGATATACTGATGATAGGTTTTGAAGGGATTGCTCTGTCCTGCATACAGGGGCAAATATTGTTTCTCTTCACTATTGTGAGCTTTCCCTTATTATCTTCTATATTCCACACAAAATTGAGGTAACAGATACTGAACAACAGCAACAAAAAATCCAAGCAGAAGAGCAATTGCTCTGAAATGCTGTCATTAAAAATAAAAAAATCAAGAGCCAAATCAACAGCAACAGGAAAACCTCTTTC
>NW_010168547.1:58141-68712 GCF_000695765.1 Mesitornis unicolor
ATCCATTTACAATTACTCGCTGTTGTGGTATCACAAGAATCCAAAGAGAAAAAGATGTGGCGCATCCAAGCTTTACATTGAATTATTCTGTAGGGCAAAAAAATAATCATAATTACTGCCTCATGCACTGAAAAGAATTCAAATCAGTCCTGCGGAACAAGGCCTTAAGGTTACAGATGTAAACTGTTTGCAATAAACGGAATATATATCTCCCAGCCTCTTTATTGTAGATATTACTGATTGATTTTCTGCATTAAAGTGCAGCAGAGATTGCTGTGATATGAATTAACATTAACTGGTGAATAACATGTTTATTCAAGTGTCATATCCCATTTAAATCTATGTTAACCCTTCACCCTTGGTTAGATCTAGAGATCTCCAAACATAATTTTTTAAATGAGAAAGTGATAAGCAATATAATAAATGAATATCCTAATTCATTTAATGTCATTTTAATGGCTTCAATTCACTTTTTTTCTTAAACAAACGTCAAGTTCAGTTGAAGATTATAAGTCTTGGCTATTGTTCTAAGTACATCTTTTGTACTCAGAGTTACTAACAAAATGTAACTCAGGCTTATTTCTTGCACAATGCTATTAGCTATCACTTCAAAGCAGAGCTCTTAAGATTTAAAGACAATTTTTGAACACTCAAGACCTCCCTGTGGCATTAGAAATTAAACTCACTTTTTCTTCTTCCTTTTCTCAGATTGCTTATCCCATCAGGAGTAATTTACTCTAATTAGAGTCTGCGTGTTCTGAAACTGTAACTGTTTCTCCAGGACAAGTTAAATGATATTGTGTCACTAGTTGCTATGCCCCTATCAACTTCATAAGCAAACTTTAAACCTGAATAAATTAAACCTAGAAACACAGCATTTGTCAGACTGGATCACACAACTGGTCTATCACAGAGCCCTGCCTGTCACTGGCAATGATCAAACACTTCACGCTCTTGAGGAAGACAAAATATGCCCAGTGCACCCAAGGCAATATTCTTTGTAGGGGGAGAAAATTCCTTCCTGACATCCGTACGTGATAGATTATCTCCCTGATGCTTAAGATTTTATTATGATTCTGCTTTCACTTCTTTAACTAGAGAAGTAATGGATATCGAGTCAGGATTACTTATATGTAAAACCAGACATGTGCTTTTTATTCAACTTGATGCTTCTTTCCCGCTGTGTCGCAACGTGGTTCATGCATAAATGCTTTATTTCACAGAAATCAAGACTATTTGAATCAATGAGTGCAGGATCTGAGGACAGGCTGGGGAAAAATGTCATCGAGTCTTCTTCTGTAGCCGTCAGTGTGTCCTAGTCTTCCCAGCCAAGTTTACCAATGAGTTTCTTCTTTTTTCAGTAGTGTAACACCTCCCACCACTCACTCAATAATATAAATAAGATTCCTTTTCCCCCGCTTCATTTTCTGTGGCTTTGACTGCTTTTGTTATCTGAGGGTTCTTCTGGTTGTTTTGTTTTGTTTTTAATTTTTCTTTCTTTTTTCTTTTTTCTTTTTTTTTCTTTTTTTTTTTTTGCTATACAATAGCTCCTCGTTAGATTAGAACATTCCTCAGTGATGCTATTTACTTTATATACATCTTTGTGAGACAGCTGCTTCAGTCACAGCAACACTTGCCTTAAAGTCATAGGATTAAAGATATAAGACATAATGAAACAAGAGAGTAACATTATTTGGTTCGCAATGTCATCATTATGACTTTATTGCTTTTTGGATTTTTTTATTTTCTCATTTGAGAAGATCCTCTGTGGGTTACTTTTTAGCTAAACTGTCACAAACACCACAAATAATGTCAAACAGAAAACTCCCACAAGAAGACTTTTGCTTTAGAAAAGTCATTCTCTCCATACTCCTCTCATGACTTCTCATCCTTCAGGTTAAAAAAAAAAATATTAAAAATCAGTTATTTTCACCCATGGGCATTATAGTCAGCTTGGTTGAATTCCATAGGCATCATGTTGCTCAGGGACAGAGTAGTCTACATTTGTATAGCTTTGTTTTTTAATTGCCCAGTCATGTTAACTAAGTAAAACAACTTACAGTACCATTATTAATAAACATCTGACTCATTGCTTACTTTCTCATCCAGATCATTAGCCTATATGTTATTCGGTACTGACCTCAGCTACATCATTGATTTTTCTCCAAGATGAAGATTCAAAATGGCCTTGTTCTCTTCTCTTTTCTCTCAGTTAAATAGCCTTCTGTCTTAAAAAACAATTTATTCTCTTTTTGTCTTTTTTTTTTCTTCTTTTACCTCTACCAACAGTGCTTTACAACCAGCTTTATGGTCTTATTTAAAAAATAGTAAAAATCAAAAGTAATTATATTTTTGAGCTCACCTTTATTTTTTTGTTAAAGTAGAAGACTGGGGAAAACCATGATCCCTTTAATCAATTTAAAAGCTATTTTATGCTACATAAACTTAACATAGCATTACACTATATCTCTAAAATTTCAGCTAATATCCAATGATCAAAAGAGAAGCAAAGCCTTTTATTCTTCAGCTTTTTCTTACTTCCTGAGCTTCTTAAGTGGTAAGTTTGATTTCAGGGTCTCTTTTCTCGTGAACCTGCTTAACCCAAAACTGTGGAAAAGAACTCTGCTTTTAAAATAAGAGTTATAATTTCCCTAATTTTTTTTTCCTCAAATAACACATATAAAAGTAGGAGGTTTAAACATCTGGTTAAGAAAATGAGACACAGATTTTAAAGATGAAATCATCTCAATAATAGTTGTAATCGTTCCATAAAAGAGAGATGTAATCATGGCTGGTCCACAAAAGAGGGTGGCAGTGGAAAGGCCATCAATGGTGTATTAATAAAGAAGAAAACACTATTTCAGAATGAAAACGCACTACACTGAAACAGTTGCAATGCTCCATAAAATCACCACAACTGAACAACACATTAAGAATCTCTTTTTCTTACGACAAGAAAATGCACCTAACTTACTTCACAGGCTAATGGCATTTTTTTATGATACATCTTCGGTGCGCACTGTTCCATCACCTTCAAAAGTGCACAAATTCACTTTCAAAAGTCTGTGCAGTGTCCAGGGCCACGACAAACTGGTAACACATTCTGTGCAGCTGTTGTCATGGGTGAGCAAATAATTTGTGGCATTACTGGGTAAGGCTGGAACCATCTGAACTTATTATGAAAGAGTTATATGATGCATTAAAAAGCTTGAAAGAGATGTTAGGGGGTTTCTCAGCATATACAGAATGCAAAGCATTAAACAGATTTAGGCTTTATCTTACGGGAATAACATTGCTCATGTACACTGGAATATGCCATCTGAATGTACACCTGAATATGCACTTACTATGTTCATGAGCAGTTTGTAGCATAAAAATTTATGAAAAGAGTCCCTGCATTAGTATGGCATTCAGCACACAAGTTTTTCCTAAACTGTACTTTTGGGGATCTAGATTTCAAGAAAGAGAAAGTCTCTTTTGCCCAAAAGAGACAAACTATGTAAAATACAACAAAAGATGAAACAGACAAAGAAAAGGAAGCATAGTCATGATAGTGATCATCTAAATGACATACATGAAGTGCAAACTACAGCTTTCCAACTTAAAAAGCAGAACCTGCTCAAATTTTAACAAAGCAAAGCCCCATCCATTTTCAGCTACTGTTGTTACTCATTTGCTTTCCAGATATCAGCTCAGAGGATACTTTGCAAGAAAAAAAGTAAATGCCAGAGATGTTGTTTAATTAGATAATATGCATCATCTGTCTCTCTTAAAAGAATACAAAGTCCCTTTAAGGAACCTGTATAGTGGTCTGCAAAAATTAACAATCAACATACATATACAATGAATGCACACAGGTTGTAATTAAAGTGTAAAAAAAACCCATCTACCAACATTTTTAAGAAACAAAGGAAACACAACATTATTGGTCTTTTCCTATCCCTATGTAATATATCTTAATCCATTGTCAAAAGTACAGTTCCCTTTGTTTTCCAAATAAATCTTATTTTTGCTGTTTCGCATTGACAGTAGAACATTTTACATGAAAAGAAAATTAACTGCAAGCAGTGCGTTTAATCTCAGTTAATTTAAGCCCTCTATGAGACACACAGTCCCAGAGGACAACTCTTTCCACCTGTTTGTTAGACGCCTATAGTAGGATTAGCCAAATTGCTTTTGGAGGTGCCATCTCGCTGTGATCACCAAGGCAGCAAGCATAGATAACTAGCATCTCCTACTAAATGCCTGCCTTCTATATTGCTACAGTTAAATGAGATGAAGCCTGCCCTTTGTTACAGAAGTTGGGTAATTTAAATAAAAATAAACATAGCGTCAGTGACAGACAAATTTCTGAGCATGTCAAGTTTGCCAAGCACAGAGCTCAGACAGCACATTTTCCCTCATGCTGAGTATTTTCTTACATTTGAATGTGGAAAATACCTCATGTAGGAATACTCCATCTATATAGTATATTTTAGCAGCTCTTTTTGAAAGTCACAAGGATCTTTAAGGCAAGAAGCAGGGGGCCACAGCCTGAAAGCACTGTCTGTCCTTGGTGACCCCAGGACTGCATTACTGAATCTTTCCCTTGCCTAGAAAGACAAGTGATTCCACATACTGCAATGTAACACACTCTTTAGTAACGAATGAACTTAATAGTGATGCGAATTGCAAAACATAGTAACAAAGGCAAAATTCACAAATAAATTTTTTGCCAAGTTTTAGAACACTTAAAGTTTTTAAAAGATAATACCGAGTGAGGGAAATATTCAGCATGTTTGGATGTGCTTTAGCTCACTTGGTATTTCCAGTTATTAGCTTGATGGAAAGCTAATGTACGTTAGCATCTAAGCTGTTTAGTAGTTTATGCTGTAGCACTGAACCAGGGAGGACATTAATTCACATGGTGACTGTTGGAGTCAGACTATAATAACTCATAAATATTATATATTCCATTATTTGCTTCTTATAAAGGAGATTATCATATGAAAACCCAAATATTGGCTGCATGTAGGCAAAAGAAACCAGTCCGTAAATTTGGGAGACTAAAGAGGGAAGAACATATAAAGGTGACATTTCATGATTTGCTGAAGACAACTTAGACCCAGGCAGAAATCCACAGCCTTGCTTTGGTGGCTGATTCCCATCATTTCCTTTGTGCTGGCATCACAGCTGGCATGACTGCACGACCACAGAGCTACACTGTCTTGAAAGCAATTCCTGCAGAAAAGCTGGGAAAAGCTGGGTTTTCAGGTGCACCTGCTCCTTGCTCTGGCATGCAGTGCAGTCACACAAGTGCTAAGCAGGATCCCAGCCAGGGACTGCTGGGGGCAGGGAGCTGAGCCTCCAGGGAGTGGGAGAAGGGATGCTCGAGGTGTGTGGTGAGGACCAGTTCTTGCTAAGGGAGCATGCCAGCATTTCCTGGGAGACCGTGTGCTTACATAGATGAAGGAAGGCAATGCATGCATAGAGGCATTCTTTCTGTAGCTTCATTATTGATTTAGGCACTCCAACAACTTTTATACCTGCCTGGATGTTTAGTGCTTGTGCTGGCACACAGCACAATCACTCCTCTTTTATTTTTCTTTCATTCAAAATTCATACCCTCTAGTAGATAAATTGTCATTAAACTAGTAAGATTCTGTAAAAGTCAAATAAATCAATCTGCAAGTGACCTTCCTGTCTGAGTGGAGCATCTCTCTAAATGTTTTACAATCGCTTAACTATTAATTCAGGAGCGAACCCAGCCTTATGCCTTCAGTCTCAAATAATATACTTCAGGATAACCACAGGTGTGTATGTGAATGTATGTGAATGTGTATACATATCTGTCCATGCATATCTATCTCTGTATATTTATATTTATAAAATAGCTTATGTTCTACTGTTTGCTGAGTATTCTAAAATCTAAGAAATAAACAATCTGAGTTATTTTAAAATAGAATAAAACAGTCTCATAATTCATTTGGTCCAAATTTCAACACTGACTTCCAGAACCACTAATTTAAGGATTTTTTTTTAACGTTTATTTAAGCATATTTTCCTCCTTACTATTTCAAGCATCACTGAGCTCTTTAGTTGTCCTTTTCTGAGCTGTATAGAGAGCATCATTATCCTCTCTTATGACAATTCCCTGCTTAGCTGCCTGTATCACCTTCAAAACTTTATTTTAGAACTTACCTAATTAGCCTTTGATCCACTAATTGGCTATTATCTGCAGATCTCTTTGTTCTTTCCTGCACATAAGATTTTGTTCCTTTCATTATGGGAGCACACATATTGTCATACTGGGATGAAACAATGGGTCACCTCGTCTCATATCCTCTCTCCTACTGGGGCCAAAGACAAGACATCTCAAGCAGGCGTTCAGCACCCTGAGCCTGCTCCTGTCATTCTCTCCTGTGCAAGGCTTCTAGTGAAATAAAACAGAGAAAATAACATTTTCTCTTTGTCTGAAGATGTGCACTGAACAGATGTCTTCATTGAACTGTCCACAGTGACACTTATTTTTTTTTTGTCTGAGAGTTTACAACTAATTCAGAACTTAATCACACGAACAAATAGTATAGATGTAATTTCCAAACAACTTTATGTACTGATTTGGGTACCGTGCCCCTTAATGCTGCTAGTTACAGGTTGATTATCCAAGGATACAATCTTCTCAGGGAAGAAGAAATTCCAAGTTATAAGATTTTTCCCAGCCAAGATGTCTTTTTCAGTTTCAATGCAAAAAAGTATTTGCACTTTTTAGGCTTAAAAGAAAGCAAGTATAATTATTTTATCATAACAGCCTGATTCATTTTGCTTTAGTTTGAAAAAAAAATACTTAATCTGTCCTTTCAAAGGTAGACCTTAAGAAATGAAGAATCAACCTCTCTGAAACATTTCAAAAGGTTGATTCCCAGTATTGCCAACTTTATCCATTTACACTTTGTGAACTAGGCTCCAGAGACTCACAACTCTCATGGAAAAAAAAGACCAAACAGGACTCTTAACAAGACTTCAACAGACTGCTGAAATAGTAAATGGATGGTCTTACTCGTTATACAACTTCACATGCCTTCAAAGTTAAGTTTTCACTCTTTTTAAGAAAAGAAAAAAACTCGGACTAAGAAAAGCATAAGAAGATAAAACTAAAGAATGAGAATTAAGCAGAGCTCTTTATTTCAGTAATAAAATTAAGGGAAAGGAAAAAAGAAGAAAAAGGATTGCATCTGGAGAACTGTGTCCTGTTCTGGTCCTCACAATTCAAGAAAATGAAGAGGGTACAAAGGAGGGCTGTGAAGATGATCAAAGGGCCAGAAAACCAGGAAAGACTGAAGCAGTTAGGTCTTGTCTCCATGGAGCAGAGAAGGGTCAGCGGGGACCCCATCACAGCATTCCACCACTTAAAGAGCAGCTACAAAGAGGACAGAGGCTCTCTCTTCACAAGGAGCCACACAGAGAAGACAAGGGGCAAGAGGTACACGTTGCACCAGGAGAGGTTTCATCTCGACATAAGAAAAAAATTTCTTACAGTGAGAACAGGCAATCACTGGAACAACCTCCCCAGGGATGTGGTGTGGTGAAGTGCCCATTGCCGGAGGTTTTCACAATGTAATTGGACAGGGTCCTAGTTAATCCCATCTAGAATCACTTTCCCATGGAGGGTCTGGGGTCCCTTTCAACCTGGGCTGTTCTGTGATTGATTCAATGATTCTAGGAAAAAAGAAAGAGGAAAGAGGCAAGAGGAAAGGGGAATGAAAAGGGAAAAAAGAAAGAGGAATAAAAAAAAGGGGGGGGAAGGGGAGACCAACACTATTTTCCAACACCAGAATGTGGAGCACTGCTCAGAAAAACAAAGTTGTCTGCAGTGTTTGCTCCGTGAGAAGGGTGAAATGACTGCTAGCAGTGCTTGTGCTTAACTTGAACTCTAAATAAAACCAAATCTGAACACCTTCTGGTTGCCAGGGTTGAATAATTCCAGAGACCTTGTTGTAGTTTCTGTAGGTCATTATACTAATTTAAATTCACAATGCTTTCATTTCTGCTTTGAATGTAAAGTACCTCACACTCATCTGCACTGCATTTTTCCATGTTTTTAACAGCTAGTTTCAGTTATTTTCCTCTCAAGTGCCTCAGAATTCATTCTCTCCTTGACTACTATTTTGTTCTCAAAAAGAATGCTGAGCTACTCCAATTTAAGATTATGAATAAAGAAGTTGCAAGGATAGATTAAGTGACCAAATTAACTAAGTGAGTATCTTTTGGCTTAAGTCAGGAGGCACATTTATTCTTCAGAAAAGAGATGACAAATGTGAGAACACAGAGAAAGTTCATTGAAAAAAGCATGAAAGCCAAATGAAGACTAGAAATGACCATTGGAGAAGTGAAGATTTGAATAGTTTTCAGTAAAATGTTATTTACCTTTTACTTTGCTTTTTTTTACTTTCACTCTTCCATCTCTTTATAAATTTCTTCTCACTGTTCTTTTTTACATTTATTTTTGCTTCAAACTCCCTTCTCACACCTTTGCATTTCATAACGACATGTGTTAATTTCAGATATGTATCCCTTCATTACACTACTCATTGGTTCCCACACTCTGTTCCCAGTGAACAGTGAGATTTTTCTCTACAAAGCCTAAAGAAAAAACAAAATGTAAAATGACACAATGTTATGCTACTTGCACCCTCTTATGCCATTGAATATGGATAGCTTAAGCCTACAAATAATTTACTTAGAACACCCTTTAGAAAAAAATGCTCGTCTACTTCTGTCCTCTTTGAACTGGGGGTTTTCCATTTAAAATAATGTCTCATACTAATAAATACCCAGCAAATAAATGAGCTTTGAAAATAGCCCCCAAGACAATTTCCCATAAGCATTATTTGGATTGGCAAACCTTTCCCTATGAATTGGTTTTGAATACTCCACTGCTGCGGACTAACACTATCTTCTGTCGGTTTTAACTAGACAAATAAAAGATGCCTACTTTTCCCATCACCAAAACCATAACTGTCATTAGGAACTCCTCACTTTGTGAAATCCTGTCAATAAGTGGATAAATTTTTTCCATTATTTCATTAAATGGTGATCCTGCTCTAGCAGGGAGGTTGGACTAAATGGCCTTCAGAGGTCCCTTCCAACTCAAACCATTCTGTGATTCTGTGTGATTCTGGGATTATTCTTTTAAATATTGCAACTGAACAGATTTCTTTAAAGGTTTTAATAACCATTTTTTCAATTCCTGGAAGAAATTAAGTTATAATTTTACACCTTTTTCTCAGGTGATCTCCATAGTAAAATATACTACAACAGTTGTCATTGTGAATAGTTTTGTTTACAATTTGCCAAACTCCAGTCCTTAAAGAAGTGGGGATTTTTGGTTAAAACAGACAGATTAACACAAATGGGACATTTTTGCTCAAATGAGCTTCACACTTTTTAACCCCCTCTTATGGAAATAAGATTAACCTTTCATTTTTTTTCAGTTTTGCACTGTGTGATTTTCTGTAAGCACTCTGTTTTTAATTTCTACTTACATCTGCAAAGTTTTGAGCTGAATTGTTTAAAAACCTACCATAATTTTTTGAGGGAATGCAAAAGGTTTTAAGATGGCTGCCAGCTGTTTCATACCAAATACCTAACCATATTTGGATGTTCCACTTTTTAAGCCACGAAATAACACTGGAACACTATATGTAGATGTGTATGTCCCTAGCAACTAAAACTCCTTGTGGTTTCTGATAGTAGAATATAGGGAAACAATTTTGCTTAGGAAAATCTGAATTAATTAGATTCCAGTAAGCTTTTTAGTAAACTTCAGAAGACTATATTCCTTCTTACAGTTTTACTGTAGTCTTGCAGGTAAGTTTTCCCACAACTGAAAGAATAATAATTTCTTAATTTACTTCTAAGTCTGCAACTTTTACTCTTCTTAAAAGAAGGAAGAGGAAGGTGTGTGTGATTCCTGCAACTGCTGCACACCAAGGTGAAAGAGTAAATTGCCAGAAACATGACAAAACACAAAGAATCATCTTGTGGGTCAGCTGTGAAGCTAATAATTTCATTTTAACAGAGGTAACTCAGAGTTATGGCATCCTTTGAAAGGGATGTTGGAGAAAGTCATTATGAAACCAGATATGTTAAAGAAACTCTCCTTGTTATTTCTAAAACTTGGTTCCTAATTTGAGAAATATCAACACCCTCCAAAACCAAAGATGTCTGAAACAGACTCTAAAATGTGCTCTAAATGTATTCTGTTCACATGAACACTGAGCTGTTTTTAAGGCTATATTTTGACTGAATGAAAGCTTGAGAATCAATCAAAGGAATGAATACATGGCATTGCTATGATGTTTAAGATGCATTCATTCCTCCTCCGTAAGGGAATACACTTCACATAGAGTTTTCAGGAGCTGTCCCCTCCTATCTACTGTTTGGGGTCTTACGGTCTGCCTTGCATAATATGCCAGTGCCAGTATTGCTCAAACTTGGCATTCAGTGAACATGAAAGGAAATTTGTTTGTCTGCAGAAATCCAGAATATTATTGCATTCTTCATATGTTACTGAAAACAGAAGCTCTTTC
>NW_010168547.1:68743-94570 GCF_000695765.1 Mesitornis unicolor
TTACTTACCCCCACCTGTCCCTATTGTCCTGAAGTTATTTACAAATAAGGTGAAAAGCACTTCACCAAAGCATTTAATATCGGAGCTTATTTGTATACAGAACACACAGTACTGAATAAGGTGCAGAAAACATTACACAATACAAAAATAGGCTATGGGAATTATGGTGTCATCACAGAATCACAGAATCTCAGGAGTTGGAAGGGACCTCGAAAGATCATCCAGTCCAGCCCCCCTGCCAGAGCAGAATCACCTAGACTAGGTCACACAGGAGCGTGTCCAGGTGGGTCTTGAATGTCTCCAGAGAAGGAGACTCCACAACCTCTCTGGGCAGCCTGTTCCAGTGCTCTGTAACCCTCACAGTGAAAAAGTTTTTCCTTAAGTTCACATGGAACCTCCTATGTTCCAGCTTGCACCCATTGCCCCTTGCCATCTTCAGAATCTGACAAATTGCCCAGTGTATGAAATGTTTAGACTTACTTGGGATGCACATGAGTGGCAATAAAATCACAGGGTCAAAGTTTGATTTTTTATTTGATTGCAGAGAAATTCTGGCAGGACCCTTTTCAAACTGCAGTTGATTTCTTTAGCTACAATTTGGCATGTAAACAAAGACAGGATTTTGCCATTTATTTCATTCCATATTTTTGGATTTCTGTGCCATCTCTCTGATGATAACTTTGCTTTTTTCTTCACTCACAAACTGCTCATTTCTGCAGCGGCACCTGGGATTGATGGCAAACTAACAAAACAAATGCAAGCGCTAGAAGAAAAACAAACCCACAAAGCCTGTTGCAATGCAAGGGTGCACAGTGTTCCTTGTATCTTGGCATCTTTAAAGAGAACTCACCCCCTCAGCTGTCATTTTTACTCCAAGATGATTCATCTACTTTCTTCTTTGGAGTAAAGACTACAAAAGAAGCTAACTGGTTGCTGTGGTTGTATATGGTGAACTTTCTTCCTATTATGGCTGCAAAGTACAGTGAATTTGAAGCTGATCAGTGTGAAGGGTGTTGAGTTTTCATGCACGCCTCTCACATCAATGCTCAAACATACCTAGGATGCTTACTTCTTCTACAGTGTCCTTTATTGATCTCAGAGCTATCTTTTGATGAATATATATGGGATGTAAGGCACCTGCAAAACTTTCTTTCCTATATCCTGCTTAAGAGTTCCTCATTCTCCATTTTGATTCAAAGTAATAAATTACTTAGCACTGTATTAAACCTGTCAACTTAAAGAGCTTGTTTAATCCCACTAATGGGAGTAAGAGTATGCACAAAATATTCTCTGGACTGAGCCTGGAGTTGAACACCATGGAAAAACCAAATACATCTCTCCCTAGTGGTGCTAAAAGATTACTGTCTGTTTTTAAATAAAAATGAAATCTTAAGAGGAACTCAGATTAGGTTTTACAAGTGTAAACCGAGACATATTCTGCCTAACCTGCCGGTGTCATTGCAAGCACTGCAAGATCCACTGAGCAGTCAGTGCGTTTGGTTCACTTAAATGGAAGCACTTTCACAAAATGTTCACTCAAAATAACAGAGTTGCAAAACCCCAAAATGACCAAACAAAAAATCAGACAGGAAAATAATAAATCACACCACTTTTGCAGAGTCACCCACAAAATGAGCTCTGCCAATCTGAGATCCATAAGGAAGAAGTCTTTTCAGCTGGACACTGAGGTGTCCAAATAATGGTCAGAAATATTCTGCTCGATTTGAATGAGAGAAGTATTTTGGAGCTTGAGATGAAAACCCGAGTGTCACAGGCACCTACGTGTTCCTCATGTACATATAAAACATGGGTTTAATCTTACAGTTATATCACATTTTCCTGTGCCTTTGGGATTCTGTAATGTTAGCCTGGTTTATAAAGGACCCAGACGGATGTCCTGTTCTTTCTGTTTCACTGGGAGACCACAGTGCTGGGAAGAGAGAATGTAATTACTGGGATTTTATACCTTTAATACTGTTGAGTGACTTAGAATTTTTGCTTTAATGTGATTTTGAATTAATACCTTTTGGGGAGTGCAGACAGGAAAGACAGTCTCTTTCTGAATTAAAAGAGTAGATATTAAAGATGAAACAAAAGAGAGATGAATTGGGATGTAGATAGGGAATATGCTAACAATCATGCTGTCCTTTTCAGGTTCTTCTTTTAGAAAGGTCACAAACAGGACAATATGAGAAATACTGGATCCACTGAAGGAGAGTGATAAATAATGTTGTGACTTATGCCTTCACAATGTTAGTTGTCTTGTGGTATTTGTGAGCAAGGGGTGTTTGGAGGCATACATAAAATTAGTTGATAGTCTCAGTTCAGTGAATCAGCTCCTTTTGTTTCACAAGAAAAAAATACAGGTGCATATTGCTGCAGATTTGAAGTTGAATGACCAGTGGTTTATGGCTCATGAGGCTGAAAAAACTTCATTCACTTTAGACATAGTGTTTTCCAAGTGTAAAAACCCCCCAAACCATGACTAGACATATGTATTAGCAGATGCGTTGTGACACTGATTACACAGAGCTGGTTTTGTGGATAAGCAAATGACTTCAGCTTCTAGTACTGTCAGTCTAACACCCTTTCAGAAGCAGTACACTTCACTCAACGAATGCTAGCAGAAAAGCTGACTCAATCTGCAACCCTAAATGAGGCCATCAAGTTCTAGCAAGTGAGAAAAAAGTGTTCTTGAATAACTACACAACTGATCTTGAAAAACAAATGCTATCCAGATTCCAGCCCCACCTAACGTGAGTGCTGCCCTCCAGATCCGACGCAGGTCTGTAGTGACCAGAATTTCAATTGCCAGTCCAGTGCACTGTGCATAAGCATGGCAAAACATGCCCTCTTCACAGCAGCTGACAGAGAGAGTGAAGGAAGTGTGTTTTACAATCCGCATCCTTCCAGACTTCCTAAATTACAGTGACGTTGGACACATTTCAGTTGTTTTCAGGAACGCACAAGTGCCACCTGGTTTGTGTGAGTTCTTTCACAGACCGCTAAGCACATGTTTTGTGGCACCTATTCCAGGTGGCACTGTCAAAGAGGGACCCTGTTATTTCATGTACAGCATGCAACTGAGTCACAAGGTACACAGTAAAACATGCACTGCACTTTGCTTCCGAAAGAGGGTAAGGCTACTCACAGTTATAAAGCTTCTTCACAAGAGATTATATTTCAGCCAGAGTATCATGTCCTAAGCGTTGTGTTATTTAAAACTATAATGCTTCACGGTTGACAAACATAGAGGTATTATCCTTAATAAGGATTGATCACATGGCTAATTATCATTTGCAACTGTACTATGTCATGCATTACAGTAACAGCAATGCCAGCCATTTTATGTTGTGATTCTCTTCCCAAACTGTTAATCCTGTAAGTTAATGATTTGATAAAGCTCAGATTGCTGATACAATCATATCACAGCTGCTCCGGTAATGAGCACTATAGAGATGTCTATATGTAGGTTATCTAATTAAGTATTAACATAACCATTGCAATATCCATCATTATGCTCTAATGTTGTCCTTCCCAAATAACCATTTTGGGAATCCTTATTAGAATAATTTGCTCTGTGGCTCACCTGTAAAATGAAATACATTGACACTTACCTAGCAGGAATCCCAGTGGAGCACTTCCAGGTTCTGCCACTACCACTGCATGGGGAAAAGCTGGCAGGAGGCTAACTGCACAGCAGGGGCTCCACTGCAGGTGCTCCCACTGCTGCTTTGCCAGCCAGGGGCCTTCAGCATTCATTAATAAGTTCCTCCAAAATCAGGCTCATTTTCATTCAACAGCTTTTTAAATTTCACATTTGGGTCATACACTGATGACTTTGGAGTCTTTCTCTTTGGGTTTTGGAATCTATGGTGCTTAGGTTGGTCACAATTTGTGCTTTGGTGGTGTTTCCTCCTCCCATCCCCCATTAACTATGAAGGTTAAACATATATTATTTTTAAGTGAAAGCTTATATTCTGACACAGTCAACAAACACTGGATTTTTAGAAAACACACCACATTCAGGAAAGGGCACACTGAGGAGTAAAATATAATTCAGAGAACTATAGGAACCAGAACATGAAAAATTAATGGTGGGACAAGCTGAGGCAGAAAGAACATGGATACAGGAACTGCATGGCACCCTGCCCTGAGGTTTCCTGAAGACAAAAGAACATGACAGCTGCAACCAGATCATTTCATGTGGAAAGGATTTTCAAGTGGAAAGAATTTTAGGTTTTATAGTGACTTCATAAAGAAATATCTTTGAGGTTTGGTTTTTGATTGAACAAAAAATGTCATACTATTGTCTAGGACAAGAGCAACCATGGGCAACATATCATGAAGCTTTAAAAGTCTGAAGTCTTTCTCCTTTAAGAAAGGACTCCTTTAAGAGTGTTACACCCTAACTGAAACACAGAGATTTGTTATTAAAGCTGTGAGCATAGCCCATCCATAAACAATGGCACAAGATCCAGACGAAAACCCAATTTTCTATAAAATGGGTAACTGGACAGTGCCATTACTGGAGACATTTAGGCAGTATGTGAGGTATGAATCCTCGATTCTGCCATACACAAGTGGTACAAAACCCAAAAGACATTATGTTTCCCTTTTTAAACAGTAAACATCACTGGATTACAGAAAGCACTACTATTTTTTTCTCTTCATTCTTTTTCCTTCTCTATAGTTTTCCTGCCTTCATCACCTCTACCAGGTTGGCTGCCACGAAGGATTTAAAGAACAGTACACAAAGGCTCACAAGCAGAATCTACCAACAAAGTATACCAGGCAGCATTATGCCACAGAACAAGATGAAAACTGTCCTTGATATGTCTGGGAGACACATAAGCAGAGACTGAGAGATCTAGAAAGATGTTTAGCACCTTGAAAATGCAGAGTAAGGAAGGTCAGAAAACAGGGAGGTGGTCTCTGAGCCTAGACATGGGACAGAGCCATAACTGCCTTCCAAATGAGGTACAAGATAAATAGATGAGAATACATCAGATGCAAGACATTTTTTAAAATCGAGATTTGCTCTTCGCAGTGTATCTGAAAGTTTGGTGGTATACCATAACAGCATTTGATATGAAAAGGCATTCCTTAGCTAATCCATGTTCTCTGCCTTTTGATCTACCACCCAAATGGCCTAGTTTATCTGCATTTTTGTTGCATGTCAATTAATGAATAATAGTAAGTGTTTAGCACCGCACAATAGCATTGAAACCCTGGAGATTGGTGAATAATACATTAGGAAATGTAATTTCATTAGTAGTATGTTTCCTTTTTATTATAGAACATGCTCAATAGCTGGATGAAGAATAGAAGAGCGCATTACTTATTTTCTTACTAATAAAGTCAGCAGAATTAAGGGAAAACCTAGAGTAAAGTAAATTACTGTTACTGCAATTGCGACTGTTCTTCCACCAGAAGAATCTCTAACCAGTGAGTGTGCTTAGCCACAGCTATCCCCAGAAAGCAACTCAAAACCATCAAGTTAAGAAAAAATCAGACCTTTGCAGATTGTCAGCGAGACAACTACACTAGGAGAATTTACAAAGAATTAGGTATTTATGCAAACAGTAGTAACATCTAAAGCTGTTATGCCTATGTCAAAAAGTTACAAAAATGAATTCAGAAACATGACTGCAATCATGGATTGCATAGATGATCTGAGAAAGAAATTCTTTTGTCAGAAGGAAATTCCACAATGGGACAGGTGTGTTGGGCAACATTTTCTTCATAAGCATTAGAGGTAAACCACAGAGTGAAGCAGAGCAGCAGTTCAGACACTTCACTCGTCCCTATAGGCAAGAAGTCACACTCAAATACATTTTCTTGGAACAGTTTCATGTCTCAAAAAACACAATACTAGTCATTAAGCACTCCCAGAAAAGTAGTTTTCATCATCCCATGTATTGTTAACTTCATCTACCTAGGGTTTGGTTTAGCATCTGCCATTGTAGCATCTTAAAGTTATTCTGGCCCAATGTGCCCAGTTTGCAACCATCTCAGCCTGCTGACAAAGTACAGAACAACTTTCAGCTGATAAAAGGAAATCATATTTAATGCTACATCTTAGAAGGATGAAAAGGAAAACCTGGATTTAAGAGATTTATTGAACTGGGTTCATCTGAGTATTTTATAAATAGGGGACATTTTTTAAGAACTCTCCTTTGCAGAATTTTCTCTCAAATTCATCTTCCAAAGAGTCATATATTTAATTTTAATATCCTGCACATGGCGTATGATCTGTTGCTATTGTTGCTTTTGGGTTTCTTTCCATTCTCCAAGGAAATCTTGGCTGGAGAAGACATTAGGCACAAAAATATTTGACTCTAGCAGAAAAAAAACCTTTTCTAGCCATGGTCAGGCAGCATCTAACAGAGTTCTCTTAAAAGTTAAGATTGAGTTAGGGTGACAAATGTACTGCTGATTCTGTGATGTTAGTAACTGAATCTGTGTGCAAGGGAACTACAGAAGTGGGATTTAGCTTTGAGTTTCAGACACTTGGCTTAAGATGTCTTGCAGCCTAAGTGTATGTAAGCAAGGTCAATGTCCATGTTTCCATTGCAGCCAGAGGAGGACCCAGTCAATACTGCTGATGGAGGCTGTGGAGATAATCAGCTCACACTAAAACAGATAATGACACCTGTACAGCTGAATAGTTTCCCCATTCCTAGTCCCATACTGACTGGAATGGGATAGCTTGCTTCCATGCCTCAGTGTGCACACCTGATTTTAGGAAGAGCTAAAAACTTTGACTTACGATGATGTGGTGATCTGGCTGCATTTGATGTACTGTTTGTTGTCTCAGCCATACCTGGCATCACATTTTCCTCTGTGTTTTTCACACAGTGAGAAAATGGTAAAAATGTGGTTTTTTTACCTACTGAAAAAAATTCAAGGAACTTTTAATGTTTTATTTTCCACTTACGCCAACCAGCATGTTAATTGTACTTCCATACTGGACATTTACATGACTCACATCTGTACCTGTGTATTTATATCAAGACTAGACTGCCTTCCTGTACTAATCTAATACAAACTACGCTATCTTCATTAGACGTCATTTTTCAAGGATTAAGGATGCAAAGGATGAAGACTACTATGCAAATAATGTTTACTGAGGGGAAAACTAAGGCCAGATACTCTACCATCCAATAACTGTCACCGCATATAATATACAGATGTTTCCATCTGCTTTTTTACTTCTAGCTAAATTTGTATTATTTAGGCTATTACAAGTCCAGCATGGATATGATTTCTAATAACAAGACACAGGTGTTCTCTTTAATTCCCTCTTTCACTATTTGCTTGACAACACATTTTACTTCAGCTGTTGGGTGTTATTGCTTTAGGCAGCTTAATGCCTTAAAGCGAACATAATGTATAAATTATATTTTGGACCTGCTGAAGCAAACAGCATTTTAAGATGTGCCATTTAAATAACAAAGTAATAAAATATGTATTTCCTGTTTTCTCTCTTTTATCATGTAATTTGATCCTGGAACAACAAGTTCTTATTTTGTCTGACAGTACTTTGACTGCTATGTAACTAAGGAAGCACTGCAATTTTTTTATTATTAGTTTGAAGCCAAACTGAAACCAAGAAGCAATTCAAGCCCCTTCCTAACTATTCTGAACTCTGGAGACTTGTCAATTATTTCAATAATGGAGATAAAATACAGTCATTAACTAAAGTCAAGAGGGCAAGCAGTCTCTGTGCAATCTAAACTACATCTCAAAAAAAAAGGAAATAAACCATATAGGAAGTGGCAAACAGACTGCTTTGCCTTTTTTTTTACTGAACTGATTAACAGAAGCTTTTCTGTTCAAAACAAAGTAATTCATAGCACATTCCCATTACAGCCACTGCTCTCTTCCACGCAGCTCATTCACTCAATGGTCATTCCTGCCACAGTCTTACTGAACAAATTGCTTGCAACTAATTGGTTGACAAAGTACAGTTGCTCCGTTTTTAACTAACAGTGTAATAGTCCATAATTTGGGGAAGACTTTACCTAAACTGAGGCAGAAATTTAATATAAGAGACAAAATTAGGGGGAAAATAAAACACATTATTTCTTCTGTTTCCTTGACCTGCCAATTTTAAATATGACTAGAAAGGATTGGCAGTCTTCTTTCAAAGGGCAATTAAAAATAAGAACATGAAAACTAACATGAGATGTTGCTGAAAAACTGAATGTGGAAAGTTGATGGTAAAATCTCCATTCCTGAGAGTACAATAAAGAGCCTGTTGTGAAGGTACAGAGCAGAGCCAAATCTCACACTGTTTCAAGAAAAAAATAAACTTCAGTCCATTTCCTTCTCAGAATTACTTGCCTCCTTTCCTCTACATTTTTTAGTCATTACCACACTCAAACCAGATCTCAAACACAGCTGTATGGAGACAGCTCTGCTTATAAAAGGCAATCCATCCTTGGAGCACCAAAGCCTCACTTTCTTTCTAGTGTAAACCAAGGGTCATCTCTACCAAATGCAAGCGTTTACTAAGGCTTACTTTTAGTTCATCAAGATGGATAAAATGTAAATATGCCCTTCTGTCACATAAAAAGGATCAGAAGGTATCATAATCATACACCAGGGCTCATTTTCAGCTGTAAAAATGTAAGAAATGTAATCTGCATTGTTAAATTTGTAATGATAGCACTATTTCCTTCTGTGATATCTCCACATATTTGAAAAATAATGCAACATTTCAAAGATATTTTTCAAGGGACTACTGCATAGATGAAGGTAATGATAAATTCTCACGTATCCATAATACCTGGCATGAGATCTGAAATATCCATTAAATATCTTACATGAAACTGCTTCCTGGCAAAGAAGTGAACTAGCACTGACTGTACAATAAGCATCATTAAAGGGACATTATAAAGTTAAATTGAATCAGTTTCATGAGATGAGTTAAAAGTAGTTTTAAGGACGACATCTGTCCATTAATTATCCTGGCAGTGGGCCTGATCTAACAGAACTTTACAAAAATGTTATTTTTTAAAGCATACAAATGATACCATTTTCCTCAGCTTTTTTCACACTTACATTTAGAGCCATGTTTAAAAATATTCCTGGACTGGGGCAGGTAGTAAAGAGAGAAAGGCAGAAAAATTTTCCCGCTCAAAATGGTTTCCCTCTTTGTTTTCAACAAGATCTCTACAACTAAAGGTGACACTGAGCAGCCGGGGAAACCCACTGTATGTGAAATGATGTCAAACACGCTAAATAAACAGAACAGCAGGTGAAATATTTCAACCTCTATTATGTCACAGTTATCATAACTTTGTGTATGGCTTGAAACAGCAAAGGTACTTTCAGATGCAGGTTTCAAATTGATGATATCTTCTTATAAAAATAATACTTAAATCTATTAACATATCAACCAGCCAAGTCAGTACCACAGTACTTCCACCTATTTAACATAACACTGTTAAAGTTTCGCTAACCATACAAACAATCTTAATGGACACATGTGTGCATGTTTTTATATAATACATGCATAAATGCACAGATGTATAACAAAACCTCTGCAGTAAAGCCCATTAGGATTAGACATATGGTTCAGCTACCACACCTGAATCTCTTCTCAAATGCTGCAGGTGCATCCTGGCCTTTGCAGGTGACCAGAACAATATGAGCCTGCACGTCGTTGCAGCTGTAGTTATACACATCCTCCTCTCCCCAGGAAACTCTGCTTGGAGCCACCTCTGTTATTCCTCACAAAAAACTCCCCTCGGACCATGTTTCCCCGAGCTTGTGTTTTCAGCTGGAGCTCCTTCCTTTATTTCTGTCAGTCACTGATTCCTCTGTGTAATCTTTGATACCCTACCATGGTTTTTCTTTATTTATGTTATTCCATGAAGTGTGAAGAATTCATTGTTTTCCAGGAGATGATGTTCCTACCCAGCTGTGTTTTTATTTTCATTAAAACTGAGGGAGAGTCTCCAGCTGCAGGGGAAGCTGAAAAGTAAACCAAGAAATAATATTCCAGCAGAAATTTATCTTGGAGGTACCATTCCACCTATGTAGTAGCCACAGCAGTATAACTTCAGATACTGTGGCAGCTTTTACTTGTTACGTCCCAATATTCTCTGCTAGAAATAATTTTCATGGGTGCTGCTTTTGCTTTATCCCAGCACTTTTGCTTGTCAAGTTCCATGGATTTGAAATTAGTATTGTTGTGCAGAGCCTTCTCAAGAGAAGATCTGAAACATTTCTATGTATTTTCCACATTATATTTCCTGGCTTTATGTGATTCAATGTAAATCACAGCTAAACACACCAGGCCAAAATTTCAGCTGATGTTAACCATATCAGGTCCTTTAAAATCAATGGAGCTGGGCTGATTTGTCTCTGCACCCAGATTTTTACTGATACAGTAAAGTGGTGGTTTTATAAATATGCAAAATATGTAAATGAGTAAGCTGGCTTTCCTTAATTTTGATGCCACATGAACACTGATTCCAAAGACAGCTGGGGCTAGTGTTTCAGATGTCATAACACAGGATCCAATCAACACATTATTTCTGATAATTGCAAAAAATTATTTAGAAGTTGGTGAGATCCTACAGATTGCATACATTTGACATTGAATGAGTAGAAATATGAGTGACAATACACATATGTTAAAATAAACTATCACTAGAGTTATTTGATGTCCATTGTGGAAATTAACGATGTGGACTCAACAATTTTTTTCTTGCCTCAGGCTTGACCAGTAAGTGCTCAAGCCACACCACCCAACCCACAGAATCCAAAGGCAAGGACGGGGATGATGAAGTACTGTCCACCACAGTAGAAGATAAGGTTCCAAACCATCTAAGGAACCTGAAGGTGCAAAGTCCCCAGAACTTGATGAGATGCATCCAAGGATCCTGAGGAACTGGCAGATGAAGTTGCTTAGCTATTATCCATCATATTTGAAAAGCTGTGGCAGTCTGGTGAAATTCCCACTGATTGGAAAAGGGGAAACAGAACACCCATTCTTAAAAAGGGAAAAATGGAACTACATGCTTGTCAGTCTCACTTCTGAGCCCAGGAAGATAGTAAAGCAGATCCTCCTGGAAACTATGCTAATGCACTTAGAAAACAGTTATGATTTGTGACAGCCAACATGTCTTCACTATGAGTGAATCATGCCTGATAAATTTGGTGGTCTTCTGTGACACTGTTGGTGGATAAGGGAAGAGAAACTGATGCCAACTACCTTGACTTGTGCAAAGGCTTTGATACTGTCTCACACAACATCCTTAACTCTAAAATGGAGAGACATGGATTTGACAGATGGTCTACCTGGTCGATAAGAAATTGGCTGGATAGTCGTACTCAAACAATTGTGGTGAATGGCTCTGTGTCTGGGTGGAGACCAGTGACAAGTGGCACCCCTCAGGAGTCTGTATTGGGACCAGTATTATTGAACATCTTTGTCAGGGACATGAACAGTGGCATTGAAAGCACCCTCAGCAAGTTTGCAGATGACACCAAGATGAGTGGTGTGGTTCATACTCTAGGAAGTGATGCCACCCAGAGAGACCTTGATAGGCTAGACAGGTAGGCCCGTGCAAACCTCATGAAGTTCATGAAGGCCAAATGCAAGGTCCTGCACCTGGGTTGGGGAAATCCCAAACATAGATACAGGCTGGGCAATGATTGGATTGAGAGCAGCCATGAAGAGAAGGACTTAGGTATATTGGTGGGTGAAAAACTAGATATGAGCCAGCAACATGCACTCACAGCCCAGAAAGCCAATTGTATCCTGGGCTGCATCAAAAGAAGTGTGGCCAGAAGGTCAAGAGAGGTGATTCTGCCCCTCTACTCCACTCTTGTGAGACCCCACCTGGAGCACTGTGTTCAGATCTCAGGCCCTCAACATAAGAAGGACATGGACCTGGTTGAGCAGGTCCAGGGGACGGCCATGAAGAGGATCAGAGGGCTGGAGCACCTCTCATATGAGGGCAGGCTGAGAAACTTGGGTTTGTTTAGCTTAGAGAAGAGAAGGCTCCGGGAAGACCTTATAGAAGTCTTAAAGGGGGCCTACAGGAAAGATGAGGAGGAACTCTTTATTGGGGAGTGTAGTGATAGGAGAAGGGGTAACAGTTCTAAAATGAAAGAGAGTAGATTTAGACTAGATATTAGGAAGAAATTCTTTACTGCAGGGATGATGAAGCACTGGAACAAGTTGCCATCCACAAGTTGTGGATGCTCCCTCCCTAGAAGTGTTCAAGGCCAGGCTGGGCTTTGAGCAACATGGTCTAGTGGGAGGTGTCCCTGCCCATGGCAAGGGGGTTGGACTGGATGAGCGTTAAGGTCCCTTCCAACTCAAACCATTCTGTGATTCTATGATTCCATGACATTGAGGCTACTTCTGCACTATAGGAGCTCCCATACTGAACCATGAACCCACGGAAGGAAGATCTGGCTGTGCCATGCTGTCCCTCTCTCTTTCTTCTCCCTGCCCTTCATTCCTCTCTATAAGAAGAGAAAGAAGCAGAGAGTGCCTCAGTGAGATTTCACTGCATGCTCTAACTGGTGACCAATCCTGATGACCACTCACTGTGTCCCAGGTATAATGCTAGGTGAATTTATCTGCCCATTGAGTATAGATCTAGCTTTATAAAATAACCACTAAGCTCAAAATCCAAAGACATTGTCTGCCATTCCCAGTATCAGAACTCTAATATGTGAAAGTTATCTTTTCTTACCTGTTATTTGTCGTTTAGTAACATTATCTTTTACAGGTACTTTCTTAGTTTCCTAACCTTATTATATATCTGCTGTGAAGGTATAATTCACCAGTACATAATATGAAATAAAAATTGTTTAATTTAGAAAAATAAAGGAAAATTCTTATTTTAATGGACTGTGATAATTTTACACAAACATACAGTTAGAATATTAAAGTATGAATTCAAGGTTTTATATATCTATGCTTAACATACCTTATAATCTGTAGGTAATAAAAAATTTACAGGTTTTTTTTGTGAAGATATCTTTGTTGCCACCTGCTATCAATATTTCAGTAGTTATGTTATTAAAATATACAAAGCAGACTTTCAAATATAAATATCCACTCCAAATAGAGGAGGAGAAACTACTTTTTGTTTCCTTACCCTTTACTGAAAAGAAAAACATGTTTGTTCTCATATTATGTGACTTAGAAAATTTGAGGAGTAGCTAACATTCATGATTTCTAGCAAGTTAGGTTTTGATCTGCTTGGCGTTGTCAGGAAAACTACTGTTTTGGCTTCTAGTTTTATAGCATAGAATCACAGAGTGGTTTTGGTTGGAAGGTATCTTTAGTGGTCATCTAGTTCAACCCCCCTGCAATGGGCAGGGACATCTTCAACCAGATCAGGTTGCTCAGAGCCCCATCAAGCCTGATATTTAGTGTTTCCAGGGATGAGGCAACTACCACCTCTCTGGGCAAACTGTGCCAGTGTTTCACCACCCTCCTTGTAAAAAAAATTGTTCCTTATTTCTACTTTGAATCTACCCTCTCTTAGTTAAAAACCAGTATCTCTTGTCCTGTCACAACAGACTCTACTAAAATTGTGTCCCTGTCTTTCTTATAAGCACCCTTTAAGTAACAAAAGGCCTCAAGAAGGTCTCGCTGGAGACCTTCTCTTCTCCAGCCTGAACCCCAACTCTCTCAGCCATTCCTCATAGGAGAGGTTTTCCATCCATCTGATCATTTGTCTGAGCAAGTTGCTTTCATGATTTCATTGTGTATCTACTATTACTTACTAGAATGTTTGTTTTAGTGGAGTCATTATGACCATGATGCATTTCCCATTCTGCAGATAACATTTCACATCCTGCCATCCTTGTTCAGTCAATCTGCTTTGCAAGTAGCACTAATAATTTAATTAAAAGCAATAGAATTTTACTGTAGTAATTTACTGTTCTCCATCAAAAAGACAGAGTAAAAAAAATTAGAAAAGTAGACTCAATTTCTCAATTTGCTCCTGATTTTCTCCCTTTCTGAGAAGTAGGATTTTGAACTGCATGAAGGTGGTGAACAAAGACATCATCTAACAACCAGGCAGTCACATTGACCTTCAAGTGGAGGAAAGAAAGCATGTTACAACTTTAAGTGCAATCCACCCACTAGTCTAATAGAGAAAGAGACTATATACACAGCAGCTCCCCAGGACACATGATTTCCTCCCACTACTTTAATCGAGATAAAGTGGGACAAACAATGTTAACTGCCCCCTGCAGAAGAAATAGATGTTTCATAGGAGGAAGGAATAACAGGATGGAAATACTATGTTACTTGCCTTTTCTCCCAGCAATGGAAGGCAGAAAATGATAAAGTGAGACAAAAAATGTTTCACACTGATACTGTAAAAATAGTTTTATCTTGAAGTTAAGAAAAATTATCTTCACTATTCTTCTGACTGAAATGTAGTAGCTCCAGTTTTGTTAACCTTTAAAAAACCACTAGACAGGAACCTGTAAATAGCACAGTGGTTTTCAACACAGGACAACTGTGAAGAATAACCTCTCTCAAAACACTTGTACAAAATGATCAGTGAGGACAGTAGAACTAGTTTTCTGTAAAGAGAATATATTGCAAATTGACCAGATGAAATTTAAAGATGTAAAGTCCACAGTATATACATGTATAGATAATAGTTCTAGTTTTTTAACAACACCTTTGACAATCTATACAGCATGAGAAGAATGCATCATGAGCACAGAAAAGTGATACTGATTTGAACTCTGAAGTGATTTCTGGTGTTTGAAACTAATAGCAGAATCCAGCACTTGAAAGTAAAGCAATTCTTGAGAAGTCCACATGAAAGAAATTAAAATCATCAAATTTCTCAAAGTCTAGACAACTGGAAAATAATAATATTCATAGCTCACAAACTGAATGGGGGAAACATGGATTTAAGGACGATGCCAACAGTACAGTGGAAGAATGGAAATCAGAGAATTTGTTACTAAGTTTAGGATGTCCTACTTGTCACACAAGCCACATTGATATTTTTTGGATAAATGCAATAATGATCAATTACTGAATGGAAAGAAACAAACAGGATAGAGGGCATAAAATCTTAATTAAAAAGGGATGGTATCGTATCAGAAAAGAATGAGAGGAATAAGGAAGGAAGCATTCCAGGAATATAGAATAATTGCAGAGTCAAAGGACATTATGTTGGAAAAATAATTCTTGCAAGACATATTGTTCACAGTGTGAAAGCTGCTTTCCAAAATACTCTTCAGTTGTAAACAAAGGGTTTGCAGTCAAGGTTGAGAGAGAAGAATACAGCTGCAGAGAAAATTACAGATGAACAAAACTAAAAAAACAAAAGCTGGAGATAAGGCTGGAGATGTAGTTGATGAGATGGGTAAGAGAAAATGAGTACTTAGAGGATTCTATGTCTGATAAAACTCACATAAATGGAAGGAAACATGTGAAGGATGAGGAAGTAGCAAGAAAAAGTGAAAATAACGTTAGAAGGGAGAAAAGCCCTGGTCAAGAACTAAAGGCTATCTGACTGTTATAACACTGCAGTGTTATAATTTAGGTAACTGTTAAGTATGTGTTAAGTTTGCACACTGTTTGATTACTAAGCTTTTAGGCATCCATTTTGAAATCCCTGGAGTGATCAAGGCAAACTTGCCATCCATGTCGAGCTCTGATGCACACAGTGGATTTAAAGTGTCAGCTGTCATCTGTCCTTTCCCAGCAAAGAGGACATGGCTACAGGAGTGCTTTCTATCCTTTCCACTCATGGGAGTCTACTGCTGTTTGCCTCTCCACCAACCTGAGACCAATGCTGAAACATAAAGGCCTTCCCAGGCACAGAGCAGAGGAAGAGGACAAGTCTCATGAGGCTCCTGTCCCAGCTGGGAACTAATTTTACAGCATCCAGGCTGACACCCGAGCCCTTCCATGCAAAGGCTTGGTTCCCACACCGCTCCTGAGAACTGAGCAACCTCAGCAATCAGGAATAAGGGCTAAACCCAAATGCTTAAATGAAGCCATCTGGAATGAGAAAACTATGCAGGTCTGAGCTGAAAAGTGACAGTTACTAATGGTTTCCACAACCTGGAGAATCTGCTGCCATCTGCCTCCCTGCTGACTTTGGATGCATTTCCACCTGGTAGGGCTACACCCCACAGCTGAACCTCTGCTCAAACGCAGGATGTAAACAGAGCCACATATTAGGATAATGAAACAAAATTAGTGCTCCTGTCCACAGGCACCTTGGGAGTGATGTGTCCCAAGGATATATAACAAGTTATGCCTGTACCTCAGTAAGGACAAGTGCAATCACATCTTGAAGTATTAAAGACTGTGTCTGATACCGTTTCCTTTTCCTGCGGTGGAAAAGATGACAGCACATTGTAATTTTGCATTTTAAGGTGCTGGTGTTGAACACGAGCCTCCACAGATTGTGAATAGTGCAGGATGAAATTGTAAACTTTATTGCAAAGAGCTGGGTGCTCAGAGGCATTTGCATCAAATCAGCCAGTGTCTCTTCCCTTAGCAATGTACCCTGCATTAACACTTATTTCAGTAACACTATTTTTCAAGCTTAGAAATGCAGAAGAAAATAAATAAACAGATAACAGTTATGAATGTTTCTGAAATCACGTTATCTGATTACTTAAACATAGTTTCCTATTTGCCTTTTTTCTTCTCTTGTTTCTCTTTGGATTACTTAACAAAGGCCTTGCAAGGAGCAGCTGAATTTTTATTTTGCTAATATTTAATGACATTTCAAACACTTGTCTTTTAAATGCATTGAAGAGGAACTGTTATGAAGCCAACCGCATATTTTTTCAACAATTTCAACCTTTGATTCCCTTTCATAATGAGCAGAGGACTGAAAATGCTGGTTTGTGTTGCACCTAGAGCATTCACAAAAGCCTTACAGAAGCCTGCACAGAAGTGATTATTGAGTATTTCCAAATATATGATAATTCAGTGTCTAAAGTCTCCCACAGAGCCTTGTGTCTTTCTTGCCCTTGCTTTCAACAGGAAGAAAATTCTGCTGGTTCTCAGCAAACAATCCAAATACAATAATCGTTTATTATGATACGCCTTTTGTGCTAAAAAGGATAAGCTAAGACAAGTTTTACATGCTTCCCACTCAGAGGCAAATGCAACAAGATGCTCAAAATTACACAATAGCACACATTACTGGATGGATTACATCACTTTAATATCCAGATATATTTGCAAATGCAATTTACATAAGTAATTTTAATAGCCTATGCAAGGTTTTTAGTAACAAATGCCTCGCTCAAATCTCCTATATCATTATTGGTACTGAAATAAGTGACCTGATTTTTCTGAAGTACCGAGAATGATGTCATTTATTTAAATGCTCATAAAGACTTTTGGGCATTCATTTAGCTTGATGTTTGTTTAAACCTTAGTGTCATAAATGATATTCAAATTATTTATATAATTTGACATTCATAAATAACAAATTATTCCTCTGATTCAAATATCCAAGTTTGCCCAGTCACCAATGCTAAATGTATATTTAAAATATCTTTTAAGCTAATCTGCACTGCATGGAGACATCTTTCTAGCCTAGTTCACTCCCTAATCATTTTACCTTTCAAAGTCCAATGTGCAGTTTGTGTACCTAACATTGCAAGAACTGACTCACTGAACAAGAAATATGTGTACCTCAATAGAGAACACAGGGTTTTTTAAAGTAGTGAGGTGATTTTTTTCCAAAGAAAGGTTATTAACTAGTTCCCTTGAAATGGGGGAGGAATTTGAATAAAAACATTTCCCATTTGGCTAGACTGTTGAAAAGGTTTAGCTGAACTGAAAGGAGAGAAGTTGTTCTACCTTTTCATTCAAGCAAAGGTCGTATCAAAGTCAAACACTGTTTATTTTTCTCATGTTTCTTTGTGAATAAAGAGGCATATCTCAAGTGCCTCACATTCTGGATGGTATGATTTCCCAAATCCTATTTCCAAACTTGAGTATGCTTTGAAACTCCCAACAGCGTATTACTCCACATTAATCTAGGTTATTCTCTGCAGCACAGCTCCACAGCTCCTGTTCAGTAAACAGAAAGGCCCTACATCTTATCACCAGGCTCACTCCAGATATGAGGTCCTGGAGATCACACTCTCCATGATCTAAATATCTATTTTACATTATGGAATTAAAAGCAGTAGGAAGTGATTTTCTCTTTTATGGCCCCTGGACACAGCTGATAAAATCCACTTAGGCTGGATGGGAAACAATCTTCCTGGATTAGAAACAATATGAGGCATAGGTTTTGCTTTGCAGAGACTTGGTTTGTCCTGGTATAGTTACGCAGACAAAGCAAGGTGGAGATTTGATCCTTCACATGCAGAGTTTGTGAATGGAAACTCTGCATTTGTATAGACCCCAGCACATGGGGTCTGTCTGTAGTCTAGGACAGAGGGCTTATATAATTTATAAAATTACATGTAATTGTTATTATTATTATCAGCATTAATAATAATATCAGGCATCCTACATAGGTCAGACACCTTCTACTAAATTACAGACTTTTAATTTTTCCTGTGACGGTCCTTCAGTTCCCTTGAGCATGGGATCAAAATATTACAAAAATTACTGTAAGTCTCCATCACTGACCCCATTCTGTGCTGTCTTATCTGGGTGCTCAAAGTGAGGTCATAATATTCAGTAAATGAGTGTGATCAGGCTAAGTTTCCACATAAATTTAATAAAGTAGTTCTGTTCAGTTCTTTCCCTTTTTATTGACAGCATTTTAAACCCAGAAAGGGCCATTGCAGTCATCTGTTTTAAAGACTGGCAAAATATAGCCAGTAAGTCTGGCTGGAGTGAATTCCTACTTCAAGTCAGATAACTAGGTTAAATACATAGCAGAGCTTTTTGAAAAAGCTATTTAAAAAAATATCCAATTTAATATTCAAAACTTCAAGTGCTAGGGAAGCCATCATAACCTTTGAATAGCTGTTTCTATGGATAATTACCCTCACAAATAAAAATGTGTGTACTGAATAGATCCTGAATTTGCCTAGTTTCAGCTTCCAGCCAGAGGATCTTCATGTGTCTTAGTCAATTAAAAGCAAGCCTCTTCGATCATAAAACTGCTGTTCCACAGATATGTGCATAAAAGACATGATTAAATCACCTTTTACACTGTTGGTTTGTTGTTTGTTTGTTTCTTTTCTTAAAGAAATAGACTTAACTCCTTCAGTCTCTTCCTATGGGGTATATTTTAATTACTTCTACATATTATTATGACACTCCTCTGAGTCTTCATAGAATCATCGAATAGCTTGGGTTGGAAGGGACCTTAAAGTTCATCCAGTCCAATCCCTCTGCCATGGGCAGGGACACCTCCCACCAGACCAGGTTACCCAATGCCCTGTTCAACCTGGCCTTGAACACTTCCAGGGATGGGGCATCCAAAACATCCCTGGGCAACCTGTGTCAGTGTCTCACCACCCTCATAGAGAAGAATTTTTCTCTAATGTCTAATCTAAATCTCACCCTTTCCAGTTTAAAGCGATTACCTCTTGTCCTATCGGTACATGTTTCAATATCTTTCTTAAGACTGTTGACACATGAATAGTAGGAACACTTTTTGAGTTAAAAAAAAGCTGTGGCCAAATCTTTTCTGAGACTGAACTAAATACAATCCAGTTACACCTACTTGAATCTGAGCAATTTTATCCTTTCCATTTTTGATCAATTTGGGTTTATTTGTCAATATTCAATTCTTTTTCATTCAGTGTAAGTCTTCTGAGTCAAGAAGTTGCTATCTGCTAGTCTTTAGAAGCAAGTATTTTATTTCTGCACTTTTCATATTCTCCAAATGAGTCCCCTAGGCATCTTTATTTTTCCTGGTACTTTACAGATAACCATTTCAAAAGCTGTGTTTCTAGCACTATGCCTGTGATGTCATAAACTTTCTATTGTACAGAGATTTGACTCTGTTCTTCTAAGGCCAAATTTTTACAGATAGGACAATTTATAATTAACCAATAACAGTTCAATGTTTCTAGCTTGGGTTGATGTAGGAGAAACAAAACAAAGAACAAGTCAGAAAGGAAAAATAAGTAGAAACAAGCTTTATTCTAAGATCCTCCTCCTCTAATCACCAAGCTGCTGGTTCTCAAACACCCTGACATGGTACTCATGCTACCAAACTGCTCTGGGAAAAAAAATGCTCTGCGACTGCTATGCATAAACATGAAAATGCTTTCAAAAGAAGGAGAAAGAGAACTTTCCAAAACTATCAGGTTGGCTTGCAAAACAAATAAAGATCAGAAGTCTATGTATGTCTGGACTTCAGATAGCCTGGAGTTTCCTGAGGTAAGATTTACATATTCTGGAATTAAAAAAAAAATCACCTCTGTCTCAAGCCAGTAATTTAGAGCAATTTCAGAGATGTCTGCTTTCTATTAAACATTGAACTGAGATTTTGAAAAGTAACTGTTTCAGAATTCTGGAAATCCCACTTCTGTGGTGACTCAGATGAACTCCCTAAATCTCCAGCTGCTTTTAAAACTCTTAGCCTTTATGGCATCTATGTAATATGCAAAAGTGCATCTTAATGTAGTGATTGCAATGAAAGACTAACAACGGGCATTAGAGACATTTAGGCTTCTCTCAAAAACAAGAGTAATTTCATTTTAGCAAAACATCAGTCTACATAATTCAATCAACTGTTTTTTTCAATCAATTTATTATAAATATCATATTAGGCCCAATTCTAGAACATATTAGTCTCAAAATCCCAATTGTTGTATTTAAAATAGGACGTAATTAGCCTTAGCAATCTTTTTTCTTTTTCTTTTACAAAAACTTAAATTGAATACATTTTATCTTTAATGCTGCTGATGCTGCCATAAGAATGAGCATGTCAGTACTCTCTTGGCAGTAATTCTTTAAAATTTATTCTGATAAGGACATCATGTTGTACTAATGTGCCAGATAGAAAAAAATACATACTCTTTCTATATGTTTTCTGATGAATAGTAGCTAAACACTCCAAACCCACTGTTTGAAAACAATAACAAAACTTATTTGCTTTAAAAAGAGAAAAAGATACTTCCGCAAATTCAATATTAATATTACATTTTATTTGGCCATCTCATGGCCCTGGTTTAGAAAAATATTTAAGTGATGTTTTAGTTTTGAATTAGTACCTCAGATTTAAAGCCAAGTACGTTTTCAGGTCTTTTGCCAGGTCAGAACCAATGTACAAAGTCAACATAATGAGATATGTTACAAACAGTAACAGAACAGCAAACACACAAACATGGAATGCTTGGTGGATAAAGCAATAAAAGATGCTTTTGAATTTCGTATTCAGAGGAAAAGTTTAAGAGATTTTTCTGTTTCTTTTAAGCTACAAGAAGGTCTCAGACATCCACCTGAGACGCATAATACTGTTTTGCACTGATTGTCATGGCTCTCTGTGTAATATATTGGTTCCTCTTATGAATCATAACATCATTAAGATCTCTTGTATATAAGTCCAATTTGTCAGGGGCAAAAACCCTTATAAAAAGAAATTTACATAGCCACTGCATGCAAATAGGATTAGTGTACAGTTAACAAGAACTGCATTCAAGAGGAGTCAACAGCATTTGCAAGCTGTTTAACAGCCAGCATATGAAGTAATTCTGAGATGCAGCTGCATCTGGATCATTTTACAGTTTCTTTGTTCTTAAGAGGATGCTCTTTCATATTACTATTTTATGTGCTGTTAGTCAGCCTTAGAGGTCTTGTAAAATCATGGTAACAGCATTCCCATCCATGCAGTGGACCAAGAAACATACAGAAAAATTTCATCTCTCTCTTTAAAAGAGAAAATAACTGACATCTACAATCCTTCTTGTGCAAGAATAGTGTGGAAAATTCCATAAAGCAAAACTGTATTTTGTTTTAAATCACAGCCAGAATTATTCAAAGGCATGATGTCTTTCTTGGAGGAGCAGCTCAGTGTCCCAGACAGATGTGGATTTATCACAATGGGAGTAGAGAAAGCTTAACCTTTCCATTAGTGTGTGGAATAGGTACCCACACACAATATTACTCCCACACTGTCTCTGCGATTAGCACCATCTCCACTCCCTGAAATAAAGACCCGGAAAACTTGGCAAACAGAGAATGCTAATTCTCATAGCAAGTTCACCTTGTCAGTTAAGTAATATGGGCTGACTTTATAAAACAAAGGAGCATAAACTTGGATACCTCCACCTACTGACATCCCAGTTATTTTCAAAAAATGCCAGTTCTATGATTTTTAAGGATGAATTCTCATAACCTTACAATGGGCTGTGAGCAAAGTGCTGACTGCGTATTCCTTCCCTTTTGTAAATTTGTCACTTGCTAGAATGCCCAATGGTTTCATATTGTTTGCGAGAAACCCGCAGCTGGAGAAACTGCCCTCCAGAGACCCTCAGAGCGACTGGACGAGAGCCGTGTTTTGGATATGTCCTTCCACGTGAGGTTCTTGTGTACTTGCCCACCCTGCTGTGAGTCTTCTCAGCCCAGTTGGCAGCCAGCTTATTATGTATTGCTACTTTGCTGGCAATTACAACAAGAAGCTCAGCCGAAACGCAACACGATGATCATGATAACACACTTTCCTGTGAAAGGAGGGAGCAGTGCTGAAAACTGGCATGTAACATTCCCCTTTTTTTGTCCAGGATGCAAGCTTACTCATCCCTGTTAGAAAAAAAAAATTTAGCTTGTGCATGAATGTGAAAGGCACCGTTCACTCTACATGCTGACAGAGGCATGCAAATGTGAGTTAATCTGTGCCACTTAACTTTGATGCCAGGGCGCAGTCCCCTATCCCTTTATTTTATCAATGTAGCTGGAATGACTGGACAAAAGGACCTGAGAAAAGTGCTAGAGAGGCAACTGACATGTTTCAGCAATATTGGTACAAATTTGGGGAGGTGGTTCATTAGTTTGCTTAATAAAGCTAAGGCTGACCCAAATTTTTCATAATATAACTAAATGTGTGAGGCTAGTAATTTAAAATCAGGCTTGGCTTTAATATTTTCTAACAAATACCATGACACAGAGAAAAAAGACTTTGTCAGCTGCTCAGGGATAAATGGAAGCAGTATTTAGAAAAGGTCAAATAAAATTGCCCTAAAAACTGTGTGATAAATCAAAATTCATTTCCAGTCCGAAAATACAGTATGCAAAAATGTCATCATGTTATTAACATTCTAGCCAGCTGCATGCATTCAGTATTATATTTGTCTGGTAAGAAAAATAAAAGACCAGTATTTTTCACTCTTCTGAGCACTATAAACTGCACAGAATTATGGGAGAATGAACTCAATTTTGTTCTTGCTTCTAGGTCTCCACAACTGTTCAGTGCAGCATCCTGCTCCTCATTGCAAATGTTCCATCCAGCTGGAGACAAAACAGAAATATGTAGGGACTCTGGCTCAGTGAATCTTCATAAGAGCCAAATGGAGCCTATTTTAACATCCAGGTTTACTAATTCAGTTTCTTTTTTTTTAATTTTTTATTTTTTTTTAAGAAATCTATTAAAATGGACTAAATATGATAAATAAATCTGTGAAGAAAAATGAATTCAAACTGGCTCCAGACATATTCTTCTGATCAAAATCACATTTTTAAATGGTAGCTAAGTTTGTCTGACATATGCTTTTTATTGCATTATTTTATTGCATTATCTGATTTCCTGATTAAGAAGGTATGGTCTGCATCCATGACTATAGGCAAGACTCGGATGATTCATTTCTTTCCTGTCTTTCATTCTGAAACATTCATTTATTAATCCTGATAAGTCTAATTCACTACTGACCACAGAGTACTTCTCAGAAGCATGGGTAAGATAAGACTTCAAAGCCAAACACGTTTAACGTATTTTCAGATTTTTCAATTAAAAATATTCCTGAAAACTGCATATCTCGGTCTATTCATGAAAGAGCACAGATATCTGTGCTGTAAATATTGTATGGAGAATTACTCTTCGATCTAGATTTATGCATGTGAATGACAGCAGGCTGCGTGCAATAGAGACTTCTGCATTTAGCAACAAAGAGAATAAAGACTTCATGCTTCTGGCCAACATCAACAACTTGGAATCAGTTCTTGAACATTAACAGCTGATATTAATTTGTGAGCATTTTGCTTCTGAGGTTCCCGATTGTCTATGGATGGCAATATGCCCCTTGCAAGGTAATATGCCAGTTTTCCAGGACACAGCTGCCAGTCAACTGTGGGTTGAGGTTGGGAGAGTATATTGCACTGCCAAGGCCATCCCATCTGCCTGAACAGCACTGTTTTTGGAGAGAGAGGCATCTCAGTGCTAAATGCCCAAGCCAAAATGAGATAAACCAACAATAGAAGAGAGGATGACGTGGTGGCTTCAGGCACTTGACTCTGCCAGAGAGAGGCCAAACTACTGTAGGTACTCTGGGCAGCCCATGATGAGCACAGGTTTCTAGCATATGCAGCTAAGGGTACAATCTTCAAGCGCTCATACAACTTACATTTATGGGGAAAAAAAACCCAACTGTCTCAAGTACTGGTAAGCTAAAGTAACAAAGTCCAGGATTTACATATTACATTTGCCTTGAGAAAACTGAGTTAGCCCAAGCACATGCTATGACTGATTATAGGATACTAGGTATCAAAAAAGCAACTTCAATAGGTACATTATTCACAGCATAGTCATGTTTCCACTTCCTGTTGGTCATGACTTTTTCTGCCAACTAAATTTATGTATCCTTTTATGTACTTACACAACTTTTTATAGAACTCTTTAAAGTTGTGTTTTAAAAACCTTTCCAGCAATATAAATTCTTAAGTTGTACAGACATGAATTGTATTCCCAGGATATTTAACACTCATGCTAATGTTAGGCTTTTAATGTAAGTGCTACAGAGACCTCTGTGTTAATTGCAGAATGTTAACCACGAGCACGTCAAGAGCCAGAACGAAAAAGGTGGATAAAATCTAAGCACTTTCAATGTGATCAACAAGTGCGGTACTGCAGTAGTACTGCATAAACCTAAGTCTTGAGCTTGATCTATTTCTTGACTTTTCTACAGCTGTTTATCTAACACTGATATATGAGATTTATATCTATATGTAACTGATTTTAAGAAGCTGAGCACCTAGTCACTAAGCCATCTAAATCTGGTTGGGTCAACAAGTCCTTTCTTTAAAAAAACAAACAAACAAGAGAGATTAGTTAATTAATGTTTGAGTTATCTGCGATGTGGGGACCAACAAGGAGAATGTGAGATACAGACCATGATAAAAACAGAAAACACACAAGTTTCATAGCTAGAACTGCATAGGTGCTCTGAGTCATAACACTAATCAGTGTTACTAATTCATTTACAATTTGCAAAACTGAGGATTTCAAAGCATTTTCAGAAGTACAGCTTCCAGTAAAGTAAAATTGTTCTACTTTGACATAGTCAACAATCTGTTTTTTTATAATTGAGTCAACTCTACTAAGACATCAGAACACTGAACTGCATTAAAATTGTATATATGTTGCCTTTAAACCAGCTTTTCTACAGAAAATCATTATCTTGGTCTGTTCTTTCAGAGATAATTTCCACAATGACTAACTAATAAACACTGAATAAAATGTCAGTAACAATTCTATTTATTTAATTAAAAAGGAGTAGCCAAATGTAAGAATCTATTATAAAATCCCAACAATCTCTGACTTTACAGTTAAGATATACTATAATGCATACTAATATTGACAGGCTGGATTTTTTCCCAACTCTACTGGTTTTATTAGGACTGAATTGGGGCGCAGTCTAGTTGGAGGCCTGTAA
>NW_010168548.1:0-453 GCF_000695765.1 Mesitornis unicolor
TCCGGGTGGCATCGGTGGCATGGTGTGTAGACACAACACTCCTTTTAAACATTCAGCCCAGGACTGGCAGTTGGGATGCCAGGAGGAGCTGTGCCTCAGTACCAATTATTTGTGAAGCAGCTCGGACTCCCTCATAGGCAGCCAGTATTTCCTTTTCAGTTGGAGTGTAGTTGGCCTCAGAACCCTTATATCCCCAATTTCAAGATCCTATGGGGCAGCCTCGAGTTTCTCCTGGTGTTTTTTGCCAGAGGCTCCAAGTAGGACCACTATCCCCTGATGCAGTATAGAGCACATTCTTGATCTCTTGTCCTGTTCGGACAGATCCTAGGGCTACTGCATGGACTATCTCTCGTTTTATTTAACCCTGTACAAAACCCAATCCCAGTAGTCCCGAGTGGAAGTGTCCGAGCAGTGCCTCATGGCCGCTGCGACTGCTGTGACTCGTCACCAGGG
>NW_010168549.1:0-1380 GCF_000695765.1 Mesitornis unicolor
AAGGGGGCAAATCTTTGCCCTTTTCCGGGGACGAGGGGAAAAAGGGGGCAAATCTTGGCCCTTTCCCGGGGGGGCGAGGGGAAAAAGGGGGCAAATCTTGGTCCTTTTCCTGAAGGCGAGGAGATGAAAGGGGACAAATCTTTGCCGTTTTCCTGGGACGAGGGAAAAAGGGGGCAAATCTTGGCCCTTTCTTGGGCCAAGACCCGGGGCAAACCTTGGCCCTTCCCTAGGCAAGAAACGGGCACATTATTCCCTTTCCGGGCAAGAAAAAAGGTGAGGGAAACACCAAACTTGTAAACAGGACAATGAAAAGTTGACTATAATGAAAATTAAAGCCTTGCTAGAAGACCAACTTTCTTTCTGAATACAATATCCTTGAATAACCTTGTTAGAAAACAGCATAAAATAAGCCAGCGGCTGTAATCCCCTTACAAACCGTTAGCTTACGGGCTTTACGCAGGGGAACTGTGTAATGAGATTAAAGCACAGGAAAAAAAACAATATACAGCTTGCCCAATTGGACACTTACAATAAAATTAACCCAAAAAAGCCCTAAACAGACAAAAACCACCTGATCTCCTTTTAAATCAAGATTAATTCAGTCGGAAAATTGTGGGGAAATACAAATTCATCCTCCTTTTTCTGCACATTCTTCTATAGGTTTCCCAGCCCCGCTTCTTTCTTAATGGTATCTTTACTATGCCTAAGTTATTTACTTCTCAAAGGTACACAAAGGAGCTAATTGCTCTTAATGAATGTTTCCTCTGCTCTCTAAAAGTGGTTTCCTCCTCAATTTTTGTCCCTTAAATGGCACTTCATTCCCAGCTGATCATTAAGGACTATTTTATGGTGTTTTCCCTCTTTTCCCAGCTAATGACATTACCAAAACAGGCCCCAATTAACAAGTCTTTATTTGTAATCAGCGTTCATTAATGCACATACATCGCTTTGACAAATTTTTACCCCCAAAATCATTGATTTTTTTACCAAAAGCTGCACAGCGCAGAAGCAAAACCCCCTCGTAGTGGCACGTACCCAGTCCTGGATCTCATCCTCCATTCACCAAGGCACCCATCACCTCTATCTGACAACATCAACTCCTCACCGGTGCCAAAACTCTAATTAAAATTAATTATAACACTGAAGAGTTTGCTTTTTCCCCCAAAAATAAGGCAGTTTATGGCATTTTAGTACTCTTGCAGGATTTGTTTTAATTCTACCTCTCGCTAGGGGTCTTTATCACACGGTGTCCTCCGTTTCACACTCGCTATGTTCAAAACTGTGCTGCAATGCCTACGTTCCACTTAGAGGCAGCTAAAAACCCCCACAAAAAGCACATGAAGGGGGTGCAGGGAGTCATTATTCACCCCATTTAATAAT
>NW_010168550.1:0-2256 GCF_000695765.1 Mesitornis unicolor
ATATAGTTTAGGACTTTTTTTGATGGGATGATACTTTTAAAATTCTGTTCTTTTACACATATGTGTACAAACAACCTTCTCTCCCTGAAATGAGTATCGGTTTTCAGTTTACCATATTTTCCTCCTTAACTGTGGAGAGGGACAATCTAAACATGCTCTAACATATATGCACCCATGACTTCAACGAATCTATTTGATGTGAATCGACTGAAACATCAGTCTACGTATGTCGCATCCTGCCTCAGAGGTGGGAGGAGAGTGACTCAAGTTCTGTAAATCCCCTCTGGCTAAATTAAGGTGCAAGGACACCAAAGGATCGATTAAACGTTTTATTTATAATGTAAACAATTTGAAGCTATAAAAGGTAAACGATTTGGACTTGGAAAATGTAAAAGTGGTTGGCAATATGGGTTCTTAGTGGAAACCTTTTATAAGAAGGAGGAAAAGAAAAGAGTGGTAGGAAAGAGATAAGGAATGATAACACCACCCTTGGATCCTGCAATGATTCCACGATGATGACAGGGCAATCCTCCGGTGGTGGGCACGCACGTGGCTCCCTGAGTCAATGTCTTTATAGAGTCTACTGCACAGGCAACATTGGGGGGGTGTGTTGGTCATAAGACCCTTCCCCAAATTACTCTGTATGACCTCTGGCCATATATGGTCTTGCCTGGCAACACAGAACTGAGCATCCTTGGACAGGCAGATGCCGCTGCTTCTAGCACTTCTTTTCTTCTAATCACTGAGCAGAACTTGCAGCTTTTGTTATGCATAACTTGCCTTGCCACAATATTTGAGATATCATCATTAACTTTTTCAGTCTCTCAAAACATCCTTAAAGGAAAAAGCCCTGAAACTACAAATTTCTTGTGACACAGTGTTCTGTTTATCAATAACTGTGCCGGCCACTCTAAAGCTATATGAACAGCTTACATTACATAAGTAATAATATCCCAATCCAGAAAGCATATCCTAGCATCTTCCATGAAATTATTAATATGATTCTTATGCTAAACACAGTATGGGATTTCTTAGACTGAAAATATTTTGGCTTTAGGCTCCAATTAACCCTAGCATAAGAAGACGGTGTCAGATAAAATACACGTATTTCAAACAATCTGCATTTAAATAAAAATTTAAAAACACACACATTGGCACTGTCTCTTGTTTACTCAATTTTAACAGCAAAAACCCCTCTTCTCCCCTCACCTTTGTGTAATTCATCTGTAAGCCCCCAGGCAAGTCTGTCCATGAAGCACTGTTGTAAGGGGCCTCAAACAAGAATTCACTCAGGGACATGATTTTTGTACCTATGACTGATACATCCTAGTACGCCCTAGTACAGATACATCCTAGTACATTCTGAAGGACTACAGATAAACTGGCAGAACACTGGCTGAGATCAAGATAAGGGAGCTGAGGATGCAGGAAAGGCCATATATGGGAAAAAGACTCAGAGTTCATGGAAAGGACAGTAAGAGTGCCTCTTCAGAACCACAAGGGACCACCAGAGACCACCAAAGGACTCCTTGTACGCAAGTGCGGTTTGATCTGGGAATGATTCAGCAGATATCTAAATGTATTATAATTATATTTAAAATGCTACCAATCATTGTAACTCAGATTATTAAATCTTGAAACTCCTGTGTATAAATATGCCAAGAAAAGTGCCAGCAGTTGTGCAAGCTTGGATGGAATAAATAATGCCCCTCACACCTGGCATTGAATAAAGAATGCCTGCTTCTACAAGCTACATTGGTGTTAAGAGGTTTTTCTATTCCCGATTTTGGTGATTGCACCACTCTTGCAGTGCAGCCCGTGAAAGCATGTGGGTTCCTCTGTTCCTTTTTTTCAGCATATAACAGAATTTTCATGAATGAGATTACAGCTCCAGCAAAGGATATCACACACAGAGTTACACCTCCAGCTAGAGGGAGCAATTGGAAACACTTCATTTTGTTTAGACTATTTTAAAGAAAAAGTCAGCATTACAAAAATGTGGGACCTTATACTAATAACTTTACTGAGAAAAATAATTCCTTTTAGCCAGTATACTTTCTCTAGGCAAATTAACATACAAATTAAAACAGCAGCAACAAAGTATTATTGAAATTATTAAACTCCTCCAGTGGCATACTCACAGGCTTGAGTCAAGGCTCAATAACATCAGTGGGAGTTTTCCTACAGCCCCGCGAATGCCACAGGAATGCAAGATTAGGTTCCTTGTGTATTGGGTTTGTGTGACAAGGTTTTGGT
>NW_010168551.1:0-551 GCF_000695765.1 Mesitornis unicolor
TGGCTATGCATTATCACAGAATTAGTAACGGCGTTAATAATACCCAAAAACTTATAAATCAAGGATTTCAAGGCAAGCACCTCATTTAAAAAGCATTTTGTCAAGCTCAATATGCTCTTCCATACACATGGCTAATATACAAACTAATCTCTTAAACAGTAATAAAGCACTAATTATTATTTCAGTTTCTCCCAACGACTTACAAATGCTATGTTTTGAAAAAAAAGAAAAACTATGGCTCCCGTAGGCCAGTGCAATCCAAAGAAACCAGTCCTAAAACTCACTGGATTTATAATGAAGACTTTCTAAGTAAGCAGATGAACAGACACTTGGAAACCATAGGGAACAACATCCTTCCATGGACAACTCCTTACTGACAACTGGAACAGAAATCTCTGCTTTGATACCTAGCTTGTACTCTGTGTTTGACATCAAGGGATAATTTTCTTCTTTGAGTCACATCAAGCAAAAACAAATCAATCCTTTACTGGAACAAGCACGATGGAGCAGAAATCAATAGCAGTTCTAAGAAACCGTCTGGATATATTCAG
>NW_010168551.1:1197-1402 GCF_000695765.1 Mesitornis unicolor
TTCGGACTCACAAATGCTTTTAAGGGTTAATGTCGTTATGGTCTCCACATTTGGGTTAAACTCAAGCCATGGTGGGACATTCCATAATAAACCTGCCCCACCTGCTTTTCCTATTTGTTTTCTCATTTCCATTTTAATAAGTCTAACACAAACCTTGAGCATTTGCTTGCGTTCCTGTCTTAAAACAAACTTTCGGATTTTATTG
>NW_010168552.1:0-15514 GCF_000695765.1 Mesitornis unicolor
TGCAGCACTGCACCGGGTTGTTGTTTCCCAAACAAGTATATTGCAGAGCAGTGGATAATTTTAAATGAAACCAAGTTGTCAGTACTAGAAAGGGTAATTCCTGGGGAAAAACAAATATATTCAGTGTGAAAACATTCAGACAGGCATATCAAGATGCTACCATAATAAAGACTATGAAATAATTTACAGCTGCTAGAAAAGTGAAATTTTGTCTTTAGACAGTATCTATATCTGTATTTTTATTGAGTGCTCTTAATGGAGAGGCTGTTTTGCTAGGACAGACATTGCATCAAAGTCTCATCTTGCAGGTGACGGAAACTCAGATCCACGAATCTTTGACGTGCCCTGATTGTCAGAGGAAGAGTGCAGAGTTAGCCACCATTACCTTTCTCAGGCGAAAGAAGTTTCTAATGGAAAGTGCTTTAATCCAAGAGAAATTGGAAGAACAGATTTACTCCAGAGTAAGCAAATGTTCTATTTAAGAAAGAAATTGTGGTATGTTTTATATGTAGTGTAATGAAAGAATCTGTAAGTCAGATTTCCCCCTGATTTTATGGCAATGAGATCAGATTTACCTGAATGCAGTGCAGTTCAAAATAGAATTTGGCTCCATATCATTAATAACGTGCTTGGGACTAACGTACCGATGCAGTCACTGAGCTTGCCTGATATATATAAGGATGTCCTAGAGCTGTTGTGGGTACATCTTGATTATTTCTTCACAATTTGTTTTCTAACACTGACCACACTGTTCAACAAAGTTTTTAAACAAGATATTTTAAAAATCCATCAAAATTGTGCTGATGAGAGCCGTCTACCTCATTGCTTTTGAGGGACTGGATGTAGGTAGCCCTGTGATACAGGACATGAGAAATGATGGGGATACAAAACCAAGTCATTTCTGCATTTCTTTTTTGTTTCAGGATGTGCTTACACTTGTAGGAGAAGCACTCAGGAGCTTTCCCAAACCTTCAGAGGATCTCAGGATCTTATGGCAAAGGCTGAAAAGTCAGCAAATGTAAGGTGTGAAAGTAGTGACCGTAACTCAAAGACATAAAGGACCGGGGAGTCTTCTACATCCTGAATGCCAATGCTGGTGGATATAACGTGTTTTGTCAGTGACGAATTGGGAGATGGTTTAATATTCTTGCAGGTGGAACTAGATATGGTTTGTGATTCAGCTCTTTATTCTTCCTAAATGTTGCAATAAATCGTAATCCAACTATATACGTTTTTCAAATTACGGAAGCCAACGCTTTCTATTATTAATCTGACAAGTAATAAGTATTGTTTTTTTGTGGGATTTCAGAGTAGCTCACAGCTACTTTCAGCCGTAAGAAAAATAAATGATTCGGTTTCTTGGGGTAGGGAGGTGGAATTACCAGATTTCAGCTCGATCTTTGCACACAGTCTCATGCTAAATTGAAAGTGAGAGCCCCAGGTGGAAGAGAAAAGGAAGGTTGCAAAGTAACTGTAGAAAGGAGTAAAATGAAACGGGCTATTTATAGAACTGAAGTAATGAGGCTATAACAGAAATTAATCAGCAAGACTGAGGATGCCAACAGGATAAGAAATGATGATAAATTTATCACAGAACCTATATAGGATAGGTGTCTAGGAAGAGGAAAAAACCAACATAAATTAAAAATGAAATGAGATGCCATATAGTATTTTTGACTGTTTTTTTAATTATACTTGGGATTTGTTGCAGTTTTCTGTGATGATTTTCAAGATCAAGACTTTTCAAGAGCTCATTGCATCCCTCTTGCAGCATCCTTGTGGCTGTTGGACTTGTGTGAGTTATAAAATTAGCCTCACTGGTTTCCAGTTTCCTGACTTCTGTGCATTTACATCTCTGAAGGCTATGGAAATGTTGAAGGAACAACCTTATCTATGGATTCTTACTGAATTTTTGTTACCAAAAAAAATAGGATAAAATCTTACTGTTGTATTTTATTTTCCTGTTTTGGGACAAGAATATGTATTGTTGAAGTTGGTTTTGTATTTTATACCCACGTAGTTACTTTCTTTTGTATTCTATCAGAGTGCTTGAGGGCTGTTTAGCCTCTTGTTTTCACTTCCCCCAAATCAAAGGAAAGCCTGAGAAGAAATGCTAGGATACAGAGGTAGATAAGTCTGCCTGTGGTAGCTAATATGTGCCTTTTGATGCTTAAAATCCTACCTGGAATGAATTCACTGGGAGATGATACTGAGTAGGTCAAGCCCCAAGTGAGAACGTACTGCAGCTCTGAGGTGTTCAGAGCTCGTTGTCCTCACTGCTTCATCGGGAGTTTATTCTGGTTTCTGGTATGTGGTAAGTTTAACAGCCCATCCAAAATACTCCCCTAAGCTTGGCTTTAACTTTTGAATTGTCACTCCAGATTGCATAGTTACCTAAATAATGAATAAACTGCTGCTTGTTTCTTCCCATTACTCTGTAATCCTTTAAAACGTTTAAATCCCTTAAATCTCCTACCTTCCAATCTTATAAAGCTTTTCTTTTGAGATATTCCCTCTCTCCGTTATTCCATGTGAAGTCTCCTGAGGGCTGTCAGATACACGAGTGGTGATTGGGAGCCTTTGAAAATGTAATTTGGTGTTACTGCCAATGAACACAGCTTTCAGCCCTTACAAAAATCACAGAAAGTGACTTCCAGGACTCTCAATACAGATTGGTTATTTTTATGAATAAAAGAAGACCTTTTGATGTTTGTGATTTCTGGAAATACTGAAATATTTCTTTTCAACTCTTTTTGTCAAGCCTTTTTGTAACTAGATTGAGTTATGAGCTATTTGGGTTAGGCATCTGACAATATTTGTCGGTAAAATACTCACAGAGCACTGTAGCTGTGCAGTTCTTGTTTGTTTGCATAAATGCTACAAAATCAATTCAGGTGCTTCCTTTGAAAAATCAAAGCATATTTATGTCTGTAGTGTGTGTTTGCCTGCTGCTGACTGCAGTTCTTTCATTTTTTATATCAAGGCTGACTGACATCTGAGTGTGCGTCTTCTGTTTCCTTGTAGCAGCTATTAGGGACGTTCAGTGGAATGAATGATCTGAGTCTCTGAATAATTTATTTCATAATCCTGCCATGTTTGAGACTAAAGATCCAAAAATTCTGACATGAAGGACATAGGGAAAACAACAAAAAAAAAGTAGGTGGTGTGTCTTCCTTTTTCACCTCACAGGAGCTTCCTCCCCTTCCTCAGCAGCAGATTTTCCTTTTGATCCAAAGCAACACCCTAAAACTATGATCAAGAAATATTTAGTCATCTGCTGCCTCGTTTGTGCTTGCTGGGACATAAAAGGAGTGAGGTGGATGGAGGGTGATTCATCTGGTAAAACAAATCGATCTGCCTATTAAAAGTGCTTTGGGAGCCTTTGCTTTCTGCCTTTCGTGCCACACACAGTTGCACTACTTAATCTTCCAAATGATTTGCAATGTAGCAGAGTTTATCCCTCTGAACTTTGCACAAATACAGAAGGAGTTTTTGTATATAAATTGTTTTGTATCATACTGATAAGTGATTTTGTGGTGTTATACTTTATAACAACACTTTGACTAAAATTATATTCCTTAAATTCTCATTAAAATCAGTTTCCTGTGAACCTGGCTTCCAGGCTTAGTCATTCCTTAGCCTTGTTTTTAACCATCGGTTGGGCGTGGGTCTTTGTATTTCTCCTCTAGGATAAACTTCCATCTCATTGACAATAGGCCACACTATCTGAATGGAAATGAAGTTTTAGTGCAATTAACTTGCCTGGATATTTATTGGGAACAAAAATAAAGATGTTTGAATACTGATTTTCAGCTATTTGTGAAATATGTTATCACAGAATGGTGGAGGTTGGAAGGGGCCTCTGGGTGTCATCCAGTCCCACCCCCTGCTCGAGCAAGGCCACTTAGAGCCAGGTGGCACCTGGTCCTGCTGGTCCAGTAGCCCTTACATTAATCTTGGGTATTTTCTCTGAAGCTATACTAAGAAATTGGAAGGTTAAGGCCCCTTGGAGCCACTGCCTTTTTATCAATCCATCTCCCAGTAGTGGTTTTGTTGTGTGAAAAGAGTTAGTTTTTTGGCTTTTGGTTTATTTTCCCATAGCCAGTTTGATCAGGTTCCAAGAGGAGGAGCTGAGCCCATTTATTCATATTGGGAGCTTGACAAATATTCTGAACCGGTGGTGCCGAGAACACGTTTGTGCTGCTGGAAGGGATGGCGTTGCCCTGTGAAATTGTTGGCTGACGCAGTGCCCAGGTTCTTCTTCAGCAAAAAACCCGAGTTGTAGCTTTTGGCGCAGTTATTCCAAGTCGTACGTACGTACTCCAGTAAGAACTGGAGTGCTTCCCACTGTGTGTTTTTAAAGCATTTTGAAATATGCTTGTGTTCTTCCAACTGTAATTTTATTGCCATTCAGTATGATTTTCAGAGAATGACTTTTGATTCTCTCCACTCAGTAAGAGCCAACCCAGACACTACGTGCAAACTGTTACTGTGTGCAACACAGCTGGTATTCTAAATGCCACTGTTTTAAAACTGTTGTTTAATTTTGTAAATATCTATAGATTACTCTTACAAATACTGCATTTGCATTGTTTTTATGCACCTAGCTAACTGTTCCTTTTTCCTCCACAACTGATTCTGAAGAACTTTGCCTGCACGATCGGTATGGGGGAAGGCTGGGAAATGAGGGGGGAGTGTGTGTGTCTCTGTGTGCCTGTACGTATATATGTGTATATATACACACACCCCTTCTGTCAGTAAGGTGCTAGGTCCTCTGTCTTTCAAATTACCTATAGAATTGACCAGGGTACCCTAAAAAAACCACTTTTTCCAGCTTCTGGGCATGGATATTCACTGCTTATTTATTCATTTATTTATTTTGTAATAAAATAGCACTGTTTGGTCTCACATAGACTAGTGTGTGTGACCCATAAATATGTTTGTAAAATATATCTGTAGCATGTAACAGAATCCATTAGAATATTCTGTGAAAAGTCATATTTTTAGTCAATAGCACTTTAAGAACATTTACATCCTTCATCTTGACATTTTTAAATAGAACATTTTTTGCCTACAGAAGTAAGTTTACAGCATCATCACAGTATTATAGCTTGTTTTAAAATACATACAGCGTTAATGGTAATTGCAAGCAAGCTATATACTTGAGCAGGGTTTTCGTTTGTAATTTTACATGTTTCCTACTTCTTAAAACAATTACATATATTGTTATTACATCCATCACTTGGTTAGAAAATACTACCTAGGTATGCTACTCACAATAGAGCTGTCATTTTTCCGTGACATAATATTGAAAATAGAAACACACCATTGTATGATTGGTTTAAAAATAACGATAAACCTCGTTAAAAAAAGTGTGTTAGGCTTGCTCTTGCTTTGGGAGTTAGGCTCCGCTAATGCTGGGTGTCCTTAATCCACCTTTGGTGGGAATGTTATTAGCACCTCTCAGCACTGACCCTTACGTGTTAAAAATACTGATTTAACTTGCATTAGCCAACATCTGACCCTTTGCCTTCCACGGGCCAGTGGGTTTTTTTTTTGAAGGGGTGCAAGCAACAGATTTGAATTTACTGTTTTAATCATACAATAGAGATTAAAAATACATGATTGCATTGGTTTTACTTTGCACAAATGAGACTAAATATATAAATATATATGTATAATAAAGCTGTAGGAAATCTCCAAACTGCTAACAACTCTTATAAATGAGATAAAACAAGGATATATTTGCTTGGAAATCTCATAGTTGCTGTCCTTTTATTATTTTCGTGTTCAGGTAATGCAAGAGTATTTCATGGTGGATCCTTTTTTATGAAACTAGTCCAGACGAGCTTTGAAAAATGCTCTTTTCGTGGTCTTTCTGATACTCCTCTTGTGCTTTCTGCAGTTTTTTACCTCTCAGTTTCCACTTGTGAAAGCAGTAGGTTACTAGAGATGTCATCATTAAAGAGAAAATGATGATCAGCACTATTACCAGTGCAATGGTGGAGGAGAGGGACCCCTCCAGCTGCTTTGTTTCAGCGTCTCTTGTTGTGTTGAGTTTCGTTAAGTTGTCATAGTTTGTGGAGGCCAAAAATGCAGGGACAGGAACTTCTTTGAACTTGGGCCTCATTTGGGATGCCGTAGTTGTTCTCACTCAGTCAAAATTTCTGCAAAAGCAAGAGCTACGACTCCCTTGGCACCCGTGTCATTCGTAAGACCGTCTCCTCCTTGTTTTCTCCAGGCATAAAAGGTTCTCAGAAGCTTTTCTGGTTTATGAAGCCAGGGAGTGAGGAATAACAGTTTGTGTCCCAAGGTTTGCAGCACAGGTCATCGATATCCAAAGTTTTATCAGTCAGAAATCTGTGCGCTGTTTTCTTCGTTATCAAGGGGTGGGGGAAGCTGCTTCGCTCACTGCCAGTTTGGGATTCGTTGTTTTCCTGAAGAGATAATTGAAGAAAATCGAATTAATTTCCCAGTAATGCTGTGGTGGCAGGGCTTACCCTCAGGCTTCAAGGCAAAACAAGCACTGCAAGAATTGTACTTCATATCTTGTGAATTTGTTCAGTGAGAGGTTTGGTTTTTTTTTCTCCTTCCCCCAGATATTCCCAAAAGACAGTGAAATCAAAGGTATATTTTTTGGCTGAGGGGCAGGCTTGGTTTTGCTAACATCACAGGCATTAACAAAATCAGCTACAAAACAGGAGCTCTGATGTTAATGAAGGGGCTTTGTTTTCCCCTCTTCCTTGATGTTTGCTCTCAGACTTGACTGGTCTGGCAAGGATTTTGATGTGGGGATTTTGTCCTCATTATACTGGAGTTTAGGAGATGTCCTCACTGCAAATCTGGAAAAATTACCTGGGTGAAGAATGACACAGGATTATTTAAGAGGTGAGCTCCCCTAAAGGCATCGAGCTGTAATTGAGAATTTAAAAACCTTACTCTTTCATAATTCTGAGAGAATTTCAAAGATGTTTAAGTCATTTGGCTTTGGTACATGCTGCGTGTGACAAATCCTAAAAATTTACTCATCTGAGCAGTTCTGAAGTTAAAAGAGCTGGTTTGGAGAGGGTGAAGAGCTGCTCTGCTCTGTTCCAAATCTCATCTGAGATAAATCTGATGAGGAACCAGGCTGCTCTGTGCTTACTGCTTTGATTCCCCTCAGGACAGTAGGATTTGGCCCCAGGATATTTTAATCTGAGGCACTGTAACCACTTACAGAGCTATTTATTTCAAATAACAGATTGCTCTAAGCCCCCTCCACCCTACTCCCAAATGCTTTCAGGCCAAAATTAAGTCTCGGAGATCGTGCAGCATAACTGTTTGTTCGGAGATGCTCTGATAGAATGCAATTATAATTCATCCTCTTTATAGAAATCTGTGGTTCATCCCACTCAGGCAAGCAGAGAGTCAAGGGTGTCTCTTACTAATTAATAGCACGTTCTTGTTTGTAATAAAGACTGTTTACTATAGATTAGCATTCTGTTGATGTTAAACGATGTAAATGAGCAGTTCTTGCCAGTTTGGAACGATATATTCACATAGTCAAAAATAAATGTCAATTTTTAAGGAAAGTTTAAAAGCCAGATTTTCCTGTAGGTTAGGACAAAAAAAAAAAAGTGTTTGTAAAGCCGATTGAAAGTTCATTTTGCATAAGGGAACAAGTGCAATGTACCACATCTTTGATGAATGTCTGCATGTTGCACCACTGGCAAGTCGTGTATCAGGAGGTTATGGCAATACAGTATTTCAGTGCTGCTTGGCTATGTACTCAACATCTTTCTCAAGTAGCCTAAAGACAAGAACTGCAGTAAAAGAACTTACGACACTGAGAAATGCCCTTTGAATTTATGGACTAGCGAAGTGTCCACCACCCACGTGAAAGTCCAGGAGGGTGGGATGTCTCAGCACTAACGAAAATCAGATTTTGTCATACTTGCCTGGACCTGTATCTCCTCTCATCTGCGTCTGCAACGATCAGATTCCTATGGGGAAGATAGAAAATCGTTAGGCATTTGATACTGTTCCAAGAAAGTGAGTGGACATTTTTTGTAACTCCATTGCATCATCAGTTCAGGTATGTGTATTTTCAAAATCAAAACAGTAATGCTTTTAAAATCTTAAGTCTGTGAAGTACTGCATGTGCTTCAGCTGCATTTTGGGGGAAGGAGACTGCTTTTATGGACAAACCCCTGCCCTGCAAAGCAACGTCTGAGGATTCCATCTGTGGCTCTGCTGCAGGCTCTTGAGTGACTGTGACCAAACCTCTCATTGTCTGTGGTTAATACGGCAATGCGACCACCACTTTCTAGTCTGCCTTGCTTTTAAGCTTATTGAAGGGAAAAAATGCTTCTTCCTGTTGCTTGTGGATGAACTGGTGAACCCGGTTGGCAAGCAAAAGGTGTGGGGTGATGTGGATGACAGAAATCTCAAAAATTGCAAAACATGGCTGAAAGGAGCCCACCTCAAGTGTCTGCACAGAAATAAGCAAGTGCCAAGAAGAAAGCTTTATCGAAAAAGCTCCTGCTTTTTCCTGGGAATCCACACGGCTGGGTGTTGATCTGAAGTGTCTGTACACTAATGCATGGAGTGTGGAGGAGAAACAAGAGGAGGAATTAGAGGTTTTTGTGAAGTTACAAGATGATGATCTCGCATACCTCACGACCAGAGTGCTGCCACGGAAGTTCAGGAGAGCAGACATTGGCTTTTTCATGTAGGACACTTGGAATGGAGAGGATCCAGGAGATCTGGTTGATTTCCAGGGATCACCTCCTCCAAACTCAGAAACAGCCCATCCCAGTGTGCAGGAAACCAAGTGATGGTGGCAGGAGGTCTGCATGGATGAACAGGGATGGGGCTAGGAAAGCCAAAGCCCAACAGGAGATGACTCTCATATAAAGGGTAGGGAATCCTTAAAGAAACTAATGAATCCATGGGAGCTGATGGGATACAACCATGGAGTGCTGAGGAAGGTGGACAGTATCATGACATGGCCATTCTCAATAAGTTTTTAAAGGTCATGGTGACCTGTGGGAGGTTTCAGAGGACTGGAAGCAAGTGAATTTAATTCAAATATTAAAGAAGGGCAAGGAGGAGGGTCTGGGGATGTACAGACTGGTCAGCCTTACTTCAGTCCCTTGGGAAGGTGACATAGCAAATCTTCTTGGAAGTCATTTCCAAACATATTAAGGACAAGAAGGTAACTTGGTATGGTCCACATGGATATTAGAGAGGGAAAAATAACCTTGACCAACCTGGTAGCTTTCTACAATGAAATTATTAGCTTGATGGATGAAGGAAAGTGGTGGATGTTGTTTATCTTGACTTTGGAGAGGCTTTTTACGCTGTTTCCCCAACCATTTAATGGACAAACTGATGAAATGTGGACTGGATAATGGACAGTGAGTGGATTTATAACAGGCTGAGCTGCTGGTCTCAAAGGGTTGAGATGAGCAGCACAAAGTCCACTTGAGGCAAGTCAGTAGTGCAGTACCTAAGGGTTGATACTGGGGTCAGCGCTGTTCAGTGTCATCATCGATGACTTAGATGATGAGTTCACACTCAGCAGGTTTGTGAATGTTACAAAACTAGGAGGAATGGTTGATAAACCAGGTAGTCGCGCTGCTATTCAGGGGGGGCTGAACAGGCTGGAGAAGTGGACAGAGGAACCTCATGAAGTTCAGCAAGGGGAAACGCAAAGACTTGCCCCTGGAGAGGAGCAACCTCATGCACAAGGATGTGGTAGGGGGCAGCTGGGGCCAAAGCAGCTCTGCAGAAAAGGGGCTGGGGGTCCTGGTGGACACCAGGATGAGCGTGAGTACAAGTACACACACACAAAGCACACATTTCAGGTTGTGCTGGGTTCTATCTACTGAAGTTTCAATGTCAACACGTTCCCATGAGGAAACCTTACGTTAAAAATGCCCAAACGTTCTTCATTGTCCGTGCTCTAATTTAATTCAAACAGTAGAGAATAAATTATTCTTACACTGGTTTTTTTTGTGTGAGTCATAAGTCTTCAGTGTAGTTTGTCGGAGTATTACGAACATACAAATTAATATCTCGGGACTGTCCAAATTTAATTCCCACTAACATTTAATAAAGTATGTTAGAAAGGTTCAAGTGTTTACAAAAATAATTTGAGTGACTTTTTCTTTTGGTCTGGAAATACTGATTTGTTGGAAGAAACTTTTCATGAAAGCATATCAGAATATCTGTAAGCTGAATACATTTCTAAAGCTTTTAATAAATTAGCAATGTTTTAATTTGATACTTCCATAAGCACAGGCTATTGAGGTAGTACACGTCTGTACCTAGAGATGGACTTTGCTACCACGGCTCGTGTTTTCGTGTCTTCCTGTTTGAGCAAGCTAATGTTAAAAGTAAAGTAAAACTCAGTATAAGATGGGGAGGACAAATAGATTTTTGAGGTTTTGTGTAGTCTTTGAGGGTGGAAAGTCAGAGCAGGTTGGATCAATTTATATGAGAGGAACAAAGGGAATTACAGTAACAAAAAACAACGTCTCAAATATTAATTCAGGTTATTTGCATCTGTCAAATACTGAATTACTTAAAAGAGATAAGAATGTTGATCAACAGCTTTTTGATTTCACGGAGGCTTCTCCCTTTCTATAAGGGCAGAAATTGCCTTTGTCTGCTAGTACCTTGGTAATAATGATGTTATCAGCACTATATTAGAAACAGTAATGATGATTTGCAGGTGGGAGATGAGGCTCTTATGAAGTTTTAATTGGCTATGGAGTTTTTTATTATTGTATTTAGGATAACTCTGTTTTCTGTGTTTCAGTTAAAGGAAGGTCTGAGTTTGGTGAATGTCTGAAATCTTCAGCTTCGCTGGAAGGATGAAGGCCAGAAATTACATGTGAGTTACTGCAGTTTTACTGTTTTAATAGGAAGCTGATGGTGCGTATCTGACCTTCAGGCTAACTCAGACTTCCTTTCTTTGGATTCCTGATTATATTGATCAAGTAAGAATGGTTGATAAGGACATATAAACCAGCAGCAAGTGAGGAAAATGTATAATACTGTTCTCAGCTGAACACAGAAACATCTTTCTAAAGTAAAGATGACTGATCTGAAATGATAAACCTGCTCCTTAGGAATTACTATGAAAAATCTCTCTGATTTCAGTAGTAGGAGAATCTTTGGTTTCTGTGTGTGTGTGTGCCTCTTTCACGTACTTGTGCATGCATACGCTGCATTTTCAAATGTTGAATTACTTCAAGCATTTATATCATCTTAAGTAGGTATTGGCTTCAGGCTTGCTTGCTTTCTGCCTTCAGCTTGCTTGTGAGCTTCCCTGCTGCCTCTCAAATTGTCTCTTCCATTCTGATTGCATTGCAGAAGAACGCGCTTCCATTCTCTTAAATTTGCATCTTTCTGATGTAAAAACACTTGTGTGAAATGTAGCCATCGTGTTGTGTAAACCTAATAGGGAAATGGTTCTTTTGTCCTCCTCCAGAGTTAGTGTAGCAAGACATCTACCGATGTACTGGTGCACAAAATTGCAGATAAAAGCCAGGGTGGGAGTGCGGGCGAATGCAAGTGGGGACAAAGAGGAGGCAGGGAAAGGAGCAAGGGCTGGGAGAAGGGCCAGATTTTAGGAGTATTTTAAGTAAGACCACTCTTGTCTTTTAAAAAATCCACGTACATACTGGTACACATCTGTCTTTAGCTTTGGATGCTTGAAGTGCTTTTGGAAATCTTAAGGTGTTGAGTCTACAAAGTGCTGATCAGCTGTCAGCTGAGAGCCAGTTCAGCTTCATACTTTCCCATAGATTCTGTGTGCTTTGGGGATGTGAGCTTAAATAATAAATACTGGCTTGTTGCAGAAGGACACTTCTGGTATGTCTGTAGTGTCACTGGGTAAGTGGGTGTTAAATAGCACAGATTCGTCTGAGAAGTTCTAAGAATGACTCTTTGTGCCTTTATCTTCCATATTGTTAATCTCAAAACAAAACAGAAAAAATAATCTACATGAGAATTTTGTATGGAGCCATCCTTAGAAACCTGATTTGCAGAAAACCCTCGTGGCTATGTCCAGTGGTATAACTAGCAACTTAGATTGAGATTTAGGCAATTTTAGCCCCAGTCTCTCAGAATGCTTTACATTATTTTTACCTTAATGAGCAAGAAAACTCTGCTTTTAGCAGCTGTTCAGCCTGTTCTGTCCTCAATATACCTGAGGTTTTCTCCTCCCTTAGCAAGGAGAGAAGGCAAGCGCAGGTTTTGGATCACTTGCAATAACCCATCCTAGCACTGGCACCTAAGCCAACTGAAAGATCTGTTTTGTTCCTATAAGAGCAGCAATATCTGTGGTCCTGTTTCCCCTAAAGCTGCAATGGGCTTGGGTAACTTTGAGGGACAGGCTGTGTGTGACAAAAACAAGTGATTTTTAAGGCAGAACCTGGTACTATCTTACCCCTGTGTTGAGAGAGGCTGAGCAAAGCAGCTCCCATTGATTTGGATGGAAGGAACCCATATGAAGCTAATTTTGGTTTGTAAGGTTTTAATTTTAATTAAGCAAGCCCTGAAGCATGGAGGAGTTGAAGCAACAGACTTGTTGTGTTGTAGATTTGGACTCTCTCTGAATCTTATATTCATCCCACTGATTTTATTGGTGACTTTGCATGATAGTATAACGTGTTAATTTAGTGTAACTGTGATTTGATAAACACCAGCAGCTTTTTAGGTGTGATTACAGCCTTCTTGTAACTGGGTGTTTTGGCAAATGCATGTTATAGACTGAACACTTGACAAATTCCCTCCTTAAACCAGTGTTCCTGTGATACGTATTTTAGCCTTCTTGTCTATATAGTGGTGTGAGGAAAGTTTATCATCCTGATCAATGAAATCCGTGTATGACATTTTTAGGGTAGCTTTGAAGCAGGATATTGAATGCTCCACATAGGTGTGCTGGAAGAGGCTTTGGCATGCTGCAGTAAAGCATGTTAGGAAGAGACATTGAGTCTTATTCCTTTCACGTGCTCATATTTGGGGAAGGATTTGGGGTTTTTTCCCTTTTAAACTTGGAACAGTCAGTCTTATGTCATTGGCTAAGAAATGTACCCCTAAAACTTGGATTCTTTCATCCCTTTGAAATTGTCTTTCATGGGTAACTTTTTGCTAATTTAGTTCACAATGGCTTTTTTTGCACGATGTTCTGTGCTGTTCTTCCCACACACCTTTCAAAATCAGGGGCAATTTCATCCTGCTATGACAGAGGCAGCCTGTGAATTTTTCCATTAGTCTCTATTTTAAATGTTGTACAAATCCTGGAGCGCAAACGATTCCCTCCTGATGCTTAAACTTGCTCAGTGATTTTTTCCATTTGCCTGTTTGTGCTATCAGTTTTTCCTGATGCTCTGTTACATGGTTTTTGAGATCAGAACAAGTACTTACCAGTCCCAGTACAAGTGGATGTTTAATTGTTCTCTTGAGTTATAGGATGAACAAAACCTGAAAGCTGTTTAGAGCTGAATTCAAATGAACAAACCCAAAACCTAAGCAGCTTCTTCAAATAAGATCTTAAGACAATCAGTAGCCTTTTCATTAAATTCTCATTTTTCTGTGCAGGTGAAGGAGGGCCCTGATTTTGGGCTAATTGGTTGTGAAAGGGAGATGGACAAATGAAATCTGCTTTCATATCCCCCTCCTTTTGAAATCTCTCCTCTCCTTTTTTCTCATTCCCTACTGCCAGCAAGGAAAGTAATTAGGGATGGGATGCTTTGCAGCCATTCTCTTGGATCAGAATCTGCCAAGATTGAAGCTCCCGCAGGGATAACGTTTTTTTTAAATCTGCCAAAGAGCAAAAGATTGTTTGCACATTCAAGTATTTATCCAACACATTTGAAAAGCAAACTCTTCTTCCAGCCAACATGTTTGTTCTTGATTAATAGTTAGAAGAATAGTCTAAGACTACGATATATTCAATTCTCAGGGCATTTTACCTTTAAAATCATGCAAGAAAAATATGAAGTTAAAGGGTGGGAGGGAGCAGGGGGCTGAGAGGGGGAGTGATGAATGTCATTTTTGATGCAGCTACTTTGTGTCTGTATGTTTCTGGAATAAGATTGCATTTCTTCTCCCGCAGCGTGGAACAGGGATGGTGTCTGCCTAATTTGGGAGTGCTAGGGAAGCACAAAGCACCTTTCCTTCCCCCTCTCCCAGTCTGAAAGCCCAGGCAGCCTGCATCTGGGCAGGGTAGAACTGGTGTGCAGTAAACTGGTCCCAGCACTGAGAGTAAAGGAGAAGGGAATAAAGACTTCTTATAATCATTCAGTGCTTATAATCATTCAGCGTTGCCTTTCCTTTTAGCTGCAAACCACATTCCAAATGGGAAAAGTTCTGTGAAATGCATTTGAGATCAGGTAATGTGTTAGGGATGAGGGGGGTGACTGTGCACTGCCTCAGCTGTGGGTGGAAGGGGATTAGGGGCATGTCACTGTCCTGCCTTTGTGGGGAGGGGGAGGTGGGTTTGAACCCCTTTGAGGGGTTCAGCCTTCATCCATAGGTAGCAGAACCTATACTGACCTGGTGGATGTATGGAGGGGGAGAAAGGAGCGTGCTGCTTCTGAGAGGGGACAAGTTACATGGATAACTGAGGGGGTGGGCTTATGTGCATGTGGAGAGATGGATGGGAAATGTGAGGGGTCCCTAGGGGAGGTGGAGGGGAGGAGGGGGTGTTTATATGGGTGTTTGGTGCACCTTTGTGCCAGGAGGGAGCATCTCGCGTATGTCTTTGTGAAGGCTGGGTGTGTGGTGGGTGTCTGCATGGAAAGCTGCTGGTACCCGGGGGAGGGCGGTCACGCCTCTGACTAGAGCTAGGTGGTCCCAGCGGGGCCACCAGTGGCCCTGGGCCGGGCTGGGGGACAGCAGGGTGAGCAGTGCAGCCCTGGATGCTGCTGTGCTCTGTGCTGTGCAGCCCTGGATGCTGCTGTGCTCTGTGCTGTGCCGTGCCGGTCTCGCACACCGGTACCGCGCTGCCCGGTGCGGTGCCGTGCCAGCCTGCGTGATGCTACCGCGCTGTGCGGTGCTTTGCTGTGCCAACCCTGCACGCCGGGTGCCAGCCATGCACCTCGGGTACCGCACCATGCCGTACCCCGGGCTGGGAGGCTGCGGAGCGCCCAGCCGGACAAACCGCACGGCTGCAGCAGGCGGGTTCCCCTGCTTGGGCTTTTCACTGCTGGAAAATGGGCTTTGTCGGGAAATCCGCTCATTAGGTCGAGTCCCTCTGAACGAGGTAGAGCCGCCATTCGCATAACGGGGAAGGGAAAAAGAGGCTTTTGACTGTGGAATTTAAAATATTGCGACCGCTCCCCCCCTCCCTCCTCCACTTTGTGAGGAGCCCCCGGTTCCGCACAAAGGACCCGTTATAGCCGTGTATCACTCACCTCCTCCGGCCGCATCTTCCTCGCCTCGCTGGGCGACTTGCAAAAGCGGGGAGTGAGCAGGGAGCGGCGAGGCTGGGAGCCGGTGCTGAAGCCTGAACAGGGGG
>NW_010168552.1:15575-25764 GCF_000695765.1 Mesitornis unicolor
CTGAACCGGCGCGTTACTGGGGCTGCGGCTGCGGGGAGGGTGAAGAGCTCCAGCACCTCAGCAGCACTCACTGAGCACAGCCAAATTCTTCAACTTTATTTAGGGGGAAGAGCAGATCACATGGGGGGAGCTTCGCCGAACGGGGAGGAGCATGTTAGTGCGGAATCAGGTCACTAACATAAAAACCCGGGAGTTAGTCACAGGCACAAAGATTAATAGTGTTAGCATAATCCAGGCATGAAAAGCAGGCTGAGACAAAGAGGAGAGATGCTTATGGGAATTAAATGCTTCTGCTTTCCTCCCTTATCTGTGTCATTAAGCAGGGTAATTTCTTGCTCCTTTTATCAGGTGAGTTTTCCTAATTGAGTAAGAAATGAAGTAGAATAGAAAGGAAATGTTTTCAGCTTCCAAGGGCTTTTGAGCACATTCTTCTTGGCTGTCAATCGAGCATTTCTACAGGTTTTTTATTATCTATTTCTGAAATGCTCTCTGTCTCTGTCCTGCCGTGTTGTATTGATTCAGTTCCAGAGAAATAGATGCTACAGAAATAGATGTCCATTCCAAAACATACCCATGCCCACATAAAGTAGTCTAGGTTGAATAATTGCCTCTGCCTCCAATCTTTAATTTGCATCTCTTGCTCAGACAAAGGCAAGAGATGGCTGACTGATCCCTTATTGTCCCTCTGGCTGAGAAGTCATTGTGGAATTGAGTTTCTCCAGCACCTTTTTCTGATGCCTGTCCTTCCTTCGTTAATAAATGGCAAAGCTCCCACCAGGAGCATAGGTAATAGAAAAGCTGTCCCGAGTGCCGAAGAGCTGATTGCTGCCAGGGCCGCAGCATGATTCCTATGACTTTTAATATCTTTGTTTATTCAATCAACTCCACATTCCGAAAAAACAACAACCCTGTGATGGATTTAGGTTATTCAGGGGCCAGAACTCAAATGTGGATGCCTAAATATGGGTACCTAAATACACACATATCTTGTGAAGAAGTGGGCCTGACTTTTATAGGTGCTAAGCAACTGTTCTTCTGCATTTCCATCTGTTTTTAAGTCACATCCCACCCTCTGCCACCCTCCTCATGTCCACACTTTTAAAAAGAAATTAGCTTTGCAAAGTAGGCTATCTTTTCCTTACAGAAGCATCCAGGCCAAAACGAGCTCCATCCTAAAACATGAGAGCAGATGAAGGGGAAATGGGTAACCAGGTGGATTGCCACAGCAAAACCAGAAGGCCTGATATGTCCACTTAATATAAAACTGCACATCTTCTCTGCTGAGCACCCAAAAATGACTCAAACAGCCATCGAACAAGTTGCGCCTGCCCACAGAGTGACTATCCTTCCTTCAGTTTGCAGGAAAATTAACCAGCTTTGGCAGTTAAAGGCTGAAAACAGTCAAAATGTTGATTCTTGGCATCTTCTTAATGAAGTGCCTCTGGACCAGAGATGGTATCAATCAAGATCGCACGTCAAGAAAAGCAACCTTCACGTTAGTGTAGATTAAAATGAGTAACTCTGAATCCTCGGGTGTGCAATGCAGTTCTGTGCTGCGTTATCTGTGGGGTATAACTTTGTGCTCTTTGGTTTCATCTCCCCAGCCTGGGGTGCAAAGGGAGCACCTCTGCCTACTCCAGGTAAAGGAATGGGGAGTGCGGCTGCTGCCACCGAAGGGGAGGAGAATTGCGATTGCAATTGGCTCTTTTTAGAGGGCAAATCGATAGAGTGGAGAAAAAGCCCTTGACATCTTTACTACTGTGTGAAAACCCAGCTAGAACCCACCCCTGTGCACTCCAGGTGAAGGAATGGGGAGTGCGGCTGCTGCCACGGAAGGGGAGGAGAATTGCAATTCAATTGGTTCTTTTTAGAGGGCAAATCAATAGAGTGGAGAAAAAGCCCTTGACATCTTTACTACTGTGTGAAAACCCAGCTAGAACCCACCCCTGTGCTTTTAAACTTGAAAATGGTGTATTTCTGAGCTGGTCTGGGAGAGAACCTGGGGTTTACTACCTGGACACTGACCTTTATGTATAACTTCCTTTTCAAGGAAGGCCTGGCTTTTGACAGAGGTGCCGTCCATTCCTCTGTAGGTATAGCTTGAGATACTTTCTTGGGTTTTATGTTTTAATAATTTCAGGGAGCAATGGAAGGTACGGTAACAAGCCCAACAAAGGCTTTTACAGGTTAGCCCTTATTTACATTTTCATCCCCAAGTTGTGTTTTTTCTTCCTGACTGAAGTTTTCTGTTTTATGCATTTCATAAAACCTCCTTTTATGTTTCTTTTTATACACAGCTTCTTGCTGAAGTATCTTATGTCAACTGAAAAAGCTATATATAATGTGTGTGTACACATCCATATTTATATATATATATATGCATACATATACATATGCAAAGACCTGGGCATACAAATTTCGACCAGTTTGTATTAGTGCAAGGGTAGTTTTTCCTGTATTTTTATTTATATTTAACTCTTTCCAACATATTGCCTGTGAACTCATAAGTAAGCCAATAAGGAATGCCTGAAAATGTTATAACATATTTTTATGCTATGTTTAATCTTTTTCTTTTTTTTTCAAATACTTGTTCTTAATCCAGTATGACTAATACACTACAATTTCTCATGCTCTCAAACTTGCCATTTCCTGAATCTTCTCTATTTCAAGGCTCGTAACTGATCAGAAACAGCATCAGTCAGTTTGAAGATTATGGCTGTGTCAGAGGACTACAGGAACAATATTTATACAATATAGCCCTATCTCCTCCAGGAAAACTGACAGTTCTCAGAAAACCAGTGGTTTAATAAATACTTGATATCATGGTTAAGCCCCCAGATCCAAATGAGCACTGGTGTACAAATGCCCAACTCCCATTGATTTCAGCAAGGCTTGGACCAAAATGTCTTTGTGCTTTTGACCTCTTGATAATAAATGTTACTCGAAGTTCATGGGAGCCATCAGAAAGCCCAACGTTTGTCCTGGCAGTAATTGAAGGTGTAGAAGAAAAATGAACATTTGTAACTCCTTGAGAAGTTCTTCAGGCTTTGAAAAATGGCCCAAAGTCTGCGATGAAATGTTCCTTATTCATCATTGCAAAAATCTCAGATGTCCCAGGCAGATTGTTGACATTTCCATTGCTGCTTCTATTTTAAATGTTATAATTAGTAATTTTTCATGCTTCCAGATTGTCCTTTCTCTCAGAAATCTGAACTACAAGCAGTGACAAATTATAGCCCATCAGATACCACTGTAATGTGGATATGTGATACAAGGAGATTACTCCCAAGGTAACGTTTTCACCTCTTCTACTTTAATGCGTACATTGTAATCCGGGTGCTGTCCTCATTATGTAGAGATTGAAACAAGTCCGTTGCATGTAATGGGTCACCATTTCACCTTGGCGCAGTGAGAAAGGGATATGGCTTTTCTTATTCAGAAAGGAGCAGGCATGCATTAAAAAAAGAATTATTAAAAGCAATGTTTCTCATCAAAGCCAGGCCATCAAATTCCTCTTCATTTGATGAAGTTATAAATATTTACTGCAGGGGAAGAGTAAAATTTAGAGCCAAACATAATGAAATGGGATCACATTATGCAGAAAGTTTCAGTGCTTGTGTGTTGTTCTTCCCTCCAATCCTAACCAAGAGGTTTGATTTTATTAGAAGAGATAAAATTTACTTAATCAAAAAATCAGTTAGCAGTCTATTCCTGGATGAGTACATAATGTAAAAAGGCTTAGCCCAGCACTGCTGCTACATCGATCAGTATCGCTAATTTTAATTGAATGCAGCCTGATCATAAAATGTGGAATGAGTTTTGAGATTTCAGAGGCGTTGTTGTTGGGAATTATCGTACACGGGTGTCTGTGAAATGGCTCCTGAAAAGGACTGATGGGCCCTGACTTCTTTAGCCAGAAAGAAGGCAGGCAAGAGGGGGTATGGTAGGAATATATAAAATACATAAAACTGAGGAAGTGAATCAGAAATGCCTAATTAATCTCTGCCATTTTTTTGAGAGTGAGGAGAAATTCAGTGGAATTAAAAGGCGTTACAGATAACATTAATGGGAGGAAATGCATAGCACAGTGTGCTCCTGTGGAATTCGTGGCTTCAAGTGAGCACTGACATTCAAAGCTTCGAAGGATTTCAGTAAAGGTGTCAATGTTCGTGTGGGAATGGGAGCATCCATAATTAGAGGCCGTACATTTTTATTATCTCCTGTGGTTGTAAGACACATGCTATGTAGCACGTGTAAAGATGAAATTCCCTTTTGGGCAGATTTTCTCTATTAATTTTCCTCTGTAAGTGTAAAAGCACTTTTAAAAGCATCTGGGACTGACCAGTGTCAGAATCCTGGGGTTCGCAGACAACATGATTGATCTTGTATAGCGAATTTTGTTTTCTTACCATGAAACGGTTCTGGTTTCACATCTATTAGGTGAGGAATAAATTCTGGTTCAGCAACAGCAAGATAAGTACAGACTTTTCCACTGAGGTCAACTCCTTCTCTGTGCATCTACGTACATTTCTAGTCCTAGCACTAGTGGCTAGAGAGCTAATATATTTCTTTTACCACGTCAAAAATCTCCTCAAAACAGCTTGAATCACATAATGAACAGTCTGGAAACGTGAAATAGAGTAAGAGCATTCCAATGCACGTAGGATAGGTATATCTTGTTTTACACTGCTGTACCACAAAGGTCAGAACTGTTAAAAAGCTGGCATGTGCTTTGAGGTGACCTCAGGTAATCCCAGAATAGATCTCTGCCAGCACCAACCTTGTCATGTCTTCGATTTTCTTTTGTTGCCTCTCTTGCCTCATGTAGAGCAGTGCTTAAATTTAAGTGCCAGCTGTGTCTCTGGACAATATATCCCATTCATTAAATAGGGGCGTACTTTTGTAAGCGGACTTCCATGCGCTGTATGTACCCCGCTGTCTTTGTTCCCACCTCTGATTTTCTTTTTAAAATGGAAATACGGCAGCTAGCAGAGCGTCAGAAGGCCCCGTTCAGCAGCTGGCAGACCCAAGGTTAACAGTTGCTCATTTTCTTTCAGTAGGGAAACTGCAGCAGCTGCTCTTATATGAGTGGGACTTTTCTGCAGGAAGCAGCTTTCTGGGCTGGAACAGCTGGAAAAGGGAGTAAACTGGTCGCTATGAACTCCACTTTTCCATCTTATTATCTTACTTCTACATCTATATATAAGGACATAGAATGGGGTTAACGTTTTGGCTTATTTCATCCAGCTTGTTAAATGACGACCAGTCTGCAGTGTGGGTGCTGATGGGCACACGGTACCTTAGTGGTGGTGCTGATCACACCAGACTGAGAGGAGACCAGATTCAAGAAGGTGCAAAGAGGGCTGAAAACACCTGAATTCTCTCAGGTTTCTGAAACAGCAGCTGTGTGTTTTCTTCACTTGCATCATGTCTTCTGAAGCCTGGAGGAGCTGTTCCTGGTAGAAGCTTCTGCCCATAGCAATTTGTGTGCCACCTTCCCAGCCCATTCTTTCCTCTTATACTTCAGGGACAGTCTACAACCAGAAACCCTGTGTTTTCTGCTTTCCTCTGCATCCATCTCTGCTCTTCCCATGCCGAAATCTCTGTGCACTTCCTCTTCTCTCTTAAATCTCATTCCCCTTAAGTCAGGGTCCCTCATTCTTCTGTGCCGTACCATGGGCTGCTCTGTATCCTGCAGTGTACCCTGATGCCTTCCCAATTTCTGCCAGAGGTTCTGTACAAAAGCATCATCCGTTTGAGTGCAAGACCTCATCTCACTTGTCTAATTATCAGCAGTTAACTCTTCTCTTCCTGAGTTTTCCTCAAGTTTTTTGCTTAAGCTCTGTTTTTCAGTTGCAATCATTTGGGGACAGTTTGCCAATTATCTAATGCTGTGTCAGCTGTGTATGTTTGGAGATTTTTAGTCTTTCCCTCTAAGGTATCAGTGTTTCTAGTCCTGAAGTGTGGAACTAAAAGCTGAAGGAGTGATGTGATTTGTCACCATTAGTATTTTTTTCTCCCACTTTATTAACATTTCCCTGAGTTTGGCCAATTTAGAAGTGCAGTACAGCCTACAAGTTGCTCCAAAATGTTAACGTTAGCCTGTGAGGATAAATATGCTAGTTTTCTACAGATCATGGCAGACAGAGTTTTCATCAGAGGGTAGTTGAAGGAAGAACCTGAATTTAGGAACTGAGGAGTCTTACCTCTGGGCAGTATCAAGAAGCTCAGGAAATGGGGTTTTCTAGAACAATCTTAGCCCAAGCACCTGCAGATTCCATCTCCACAGCCCATGTAGTGGCCTGGATCAGAGGAGGTCTTTTTTAGGACTTGTAACTCTGGATTTTGGCAGGCTTAGTTGTACTTGGAGGTGAGGTGAGGGTGGCCCAGCACTGACTCAGCAAGGGGAGACAGCGGGAGGGAAAGAAACGCAGTGTTCGGTTAAGGACTTTGTGAAAGGTGATGAGGTTGGGGGAGCCAGTACGTACAGGGAAAGATGTGCTTTACCAGAGGAAAATGTCATTGAGGGAATGTGCTTCTCTGGGGTGGGGGAGGAACTGGCTGGGGAGGATCTGGAAGGGATCAGCGGGGTCCAGAAGCTTATATGGGAGTGACTCCAAGACTGGAACAGGAATGTGGGCACTGGTAGTATCTGGTGGGGAAACTGGGGAAACAGGATAACGAGTCACATGTGAAGACAAGGCTGGAGCAGAGGCAGGCTCTGAACATAAACCCCTCCACAGCCTGCTGTGGAACCAAAGACCCCTTTGCCATTCCTCTCCTCCCAACTAAAACCAGTGACAAAGAGGCTTATCCCTTCTTGCACTGGTCCATACAAAGCTTACCAGCTTAGGGATAACCTGGAAGCATGGCAGGCTGTGTTGTGAAAAAGTCTTTGACTCTCCTACAGAGCATCGATGGTTGCAGAAGTTTGGAAATCTGTACCAAATGATGTAAAGTGCAGGGAAAAAAGAAGTGGTCTTAACAGGGTAGTTTATGTACAAGAGGATGGAGGATGTCCCACACCGGTTTTGATGAGAGTTATGAGTGCCCTCATCTCTGTGATTTAAGACTCTTCTCCCAATCTTTTTGGTTTGAGTTTTTTGGGTCTCTGGGTCTGGGTGCATTTGCACTTTTTATTCTGTTGATAACCACGTCGCTGCGTCTCATGGTTAATGCAGCCTTGTAAAACTTGATTTAATTTCTGCCTTTTCTACAGAGATTCTAATGCCAAGTTGCTGCAAATGAAGCCTTTTTGAAGTGTTCATTAACTGAATGTTCCTCATTTTCTGGATACTCAGTTTGAGGCAATATCTGATCTGCAACAGCACCACATACTTAGAGCTGCAGCTGGACCCGAATTTTTGGCATTTAAAGCACCATATAACGCTAAACACCCTACAAAAAGCACGCCGTCATTTTCTAAATTGGATATCGCAAATTAATGAAAACTTTTACAACACAAACTTTCTAATCATTTTTTCACCAGATAAAATGGAAGTGTTGGGACAATAAGTTCATCAGAAAGGTATTAGTAATGTGAACATTAGAAAAACCGTGAAAAAATTAATATATGTGCTCAGAGCAGCATCTGAGTTTGGTGAAGTAAAGCGGGTTAAACTAAGCAGAGATGAAATGATCTTGTTCTGCAATAAAGCATTCAATCAGGGAGTTGTTCAACTGCTTCCAAGTCATCCCCTGTGGAGCCAAGCCATCAGAAACAACAAGAAGAAAACAAATATTGAATAGCTGCTCATTAATTGAGAGTCATCCACCCTCTCCACTGAATGAGGCAAGGGTCCTGCAGAAGAAATAATGTGGGATTGTGTTATTGAAGGTGGGAGCACACTGCATAACACAGGAGATTCAAATTCAGATTGCCCGGGCTATCTTAATTGTGGGATTTCTTAACTTTTGAGTATTTGACTTCGCATTTTCGATAATGTTCTTTTAACTCGGAATATTGCATGCAACATATATATAAATGTTGTTTTTAAATAAAACTGGTCTGTCTCCAAGTCATGTCATTTTTCACACTGCCTGCTGTCACTGTTCCTGAAGGAGAAGCAGCTGGTGTGCTAAAAGGAGTGACGGACTTTGAAATCCTGCAAGGTTAGGAACTGAGTGGTTGGAGGCAGGTATTTACACAAATGCCATCTTTTTTGGCCTGCTACATTCCTCCCACTGTTTTCCCCACTGTATTTTATGGAGCAAAGTGTAAACATTTGCTTTGGGGTGTTTTGTGACTCCAGCCTGTGAGTGTTCCTACCAGTAACTTGATGGGGCTCCACGGTTGTGGTTTCTCAGTGGCTTCTCTCTCTGACATTCTCACTTCATAAATACAAATTTGGGGTTCTTCATAATTACAAGCTGCGAGCTCAAGATCTCAGCTTGGGATCTGGGAACCAAACTGAGCTGTGCTGCCTCAACTGGTACCAGCAGGAGAGGTGTTGGGGCCAGAATTTGGTGAACTGCTCTGTTCATAGTCTTCGGGCCAGAACCCAGCTCCCGCTCCGAGAGCTGTGTAGGCTGTGCTGTGCTAAATAAAGGCAAAATACCAAAAGTGGGTGATAAGCATTAAAGTGAGCAGATCTAATAAATAGGAACTTGTGGGTTTTGCTTATTTACTTAGAAACAAATGAAATTGTAAGACATCTCGTTAGTTAAGGGAATTGTGATCTTACAGTAATTCTGTGCTGTTTATTCATTGTTACACAGAGTGTGAATGCAATCTGATTAGTTTCTCTTAATCCCATATTCTTGATGCAAAAGAAAAGACAATATCTTTAACTCCTTGAGGAAGACCATTAGATATAGTACTGCAGTAAAGCATAAAAATCAATGATTAGTGGTTAGGTTTTTTAATGAATCTCTCATTTAATAATGGGTGATCAGTGGTCAAAGAGCTTGTCCAGGGTTCCAAGTTGATCAGGAGCGGGAAAAGCCAGGAGGAATGTTTTTGTCCAGTACACAGCTAAATTTGCTGGGTTGAAGGTTTATCTTCCCCTAGTATGATAACACATCCTGGAAACATAACCAGCATAGACAAGCCAAGATTATGGCGATATTGAGACGGTCTCTATCAGAACGGGATGAGAACTGAGTGACCACTACCCAATTTGGTCCATTACGTGTAACAAATACTACATACAGATGTGTTTTAAGGTGCTTTGTGAGCAGTGTTGGATGTTTCCTGTGCTTTTCCCAAAGTGAATCACTCATCTTTGAAACTGGGATTCTGGAGGTCGATATGTGGTTGTTGCAGATGCCTCAGTGCTCCGTTCATACCCTGGGAGAGGAATTGTAACTGGAGGGAGGAGGATATATACCCAGAGAGTTGAGTGTTGGAAACTCACAAATTGCATGTGCTACCTCCTTATGATGTATGCACATATATAGCAAAAAGAAAGTGACTTTCTTGGGAAGAGATGGTATCCTGTGCTGTCTCATTTCAGTAGATATTTAAAATAAACTGTATTTATATATATAATATATAGAGATATGCCAGTAGCATTCCACTGCAGTAGTTCTTAACAGTATTTTCCCTGTTTTGCCTCATTTCTAGGCACAAGTGGAATTAATGTTGAATTTGGCCATTGCAGAAGAGACGTTGGCTTAGAGCTCCAAACAGAACTTTAGAAACAGATTTAAAGTAGGCGATGGGATCATGCTGCTGTTTAATCAGGTTCTGTTAGCAGTGCTGCATTTGTACTCAAGGTCATTTAAGCCACAATATAATTTTAAGCCACTTTTCTGTGTTTTTTTTTTTAAGACAAGGGGTACATTTTCATCCCTCTCTCAGTACCTATCACCTTGGGGAACATAGCATGTGTAACACAGCTTTGATGAATTTATAGGTTGGTTGGTTGTTTTTACCCCCAACAGTTGGTCTAAAACTTCTGTGTTGCTGCTTAAATGTAGAGCTTTAATGGAGTTTTATTCCCAAGTACTAGATGTATGAACCTTATATCTGCATAAGCCTTTGAGTTTGTGTTTGCCTGTGTCTTAGTCTGTGTATTCCCCTTTGTGTTTCCTCATCCTTGGGAGACAAAAAGGAACTTCACACCTGTAATAGCAGTGTTAACTTATGAAAAGTTTTGTTGGCTCATTTGTGCATCCATCACTCGTTACATTTCACAGACCCTAGCGTTTTCCCTCTTGCAGTTTTATTCTGAAAAGCTTTGTTTCT
>NW_010168552.1:25795-35782 GCF_000695765.1 Mesitornis unicolor
CCAGATGCTCCTGTATTTTCAGGATGCCTGAACTCTCCACTCAAAACCTGTCGCTGTCTTTTGTATAGCTGCTCCCTGCAGTTAATGTGAAAGTGGTATTTGTGTACCACGTCACTCCATGGGGTGATTATTTCATCCTTTTAATTTTGCTGGTAGAAACTCTTATGTGGTTGCGTTTGCACTTGAAAAATAATGGCTGTAATCCCATCTCAGCAATGTGCTGCTCATTCAGGGCTGACCTTAGGAGGATTCCCTCGTGTATGCGTATTTAAACCTGAGAAATGAATCCCTGCTTGAGAGTTTTGCTGACTTTAATATCGCCAGGCTGCACAGTTCTGCTGAAGGTAGAATTAGTGCCAGCAAAAGGAGCCTTTGGACAGTTGGGAAACTGAGTTAATATTACCAGAAAAGGACACAATTGGCTGGTATAAGGGTCACCTCTCTGAAAGGGTGCGCGGTATAACTAATAGATACTAGTTCATATGTAGTATATGACATTATTATTAATTATTCCTTCTATTGATAATAATAATAATTCAAAAATATATTGATAATAAGGTATAGCTAACACTGAGGTAAAGCCTTTCCAAAGGTTTTGTCTGTGAAATGCCAGGAAATGTACCTAGAGTGGACAAGTCTGGATAAGTACTTTTTCAGAATATTTTTGAAATAATAAATGACACTGATAAATTTTATTTAAAAGTGCAGTGCGTTGGGATGCAGATCCAGCACTTTGCAAGGAAAGCTCCAGCAAACAGAAGTTAATGGTTAAAAAAAAATCCTGTCAAAACGCCACTTCTCAGAAGGCTGTTTTTTCCCAACCTTCTGTTGTAGTGGTTTTAGGTTTTATTAGAAGCTAAGGCAGGCTTCATCATGACAGAGCTGATTAAGCTGGTATTTCACATGCACAATTCATGTCTCAGCATCTGCTGAGCACCCAAAATAAATGATTTAGAAGTACACCTCTTTGAACCTAAATCGGCAGCTTTCCAAGCAGATCCGTTTCTCTTCATATTTCTCAGTGGCAAGAAGCACAAGCCTTTAAGCGGTTTAAACTGCTGCTTCCTACTGCCCCTCTCAAAATTAAATCACTTGACGCAGTAATTGGCATGTCCTCATTGCCTGGAGCCTTAATACTTTTAATGATGTCCGAACAAATTAACTATTAAAGAAGTTATGAAGCAGCTCAGTGGGAGCTGACTTGTGGAAGCAGAGGATCAAAGCACAGAGCTGTAAAATTACTCCTGAAGTGCTAATAACTTCTAATAACTTTTAAAGGGAGAGAATTAATATATTCTGATTATATAGAGAGAAGCGTGGTGGGAATGTCTAGCTGTTTGTATTTTGACTGGAGGAAACATAGTGAGAAAGCCTCGAACCAGCTTGGGTGGTTTAAGGAAGTTCCAGTCCAAAAATGAGAGAGGAGAACCAGATAGGATTAGAATAAAAGACAGAGATAGAGCAGATAGAGCAAAGCCGTCCTTTTTGTCCCCTTCTCTTCAAAGCTATCCAGAAACTGGCGTGACTTTTCCTTTCCTGCCTTCATCCCTCGCCAGCTGCTTTTCTCTCTTTGCTCCCTCTAGTGTTCCCATGGAGGTGCTGTCCTGCTCTAGTATTGAACCATTTGATTTATTTTCCCTGCATTTCGCATGACGGAGGAATGGCATCAGCCTACATGTCATACCCTTCACAGAGAAAATAATGCTGAGGCTCTGCAGCCTTACTTCATCTCCTTCTATCACCATAGCCGTGAACTAGCACATTTGTGAATCCTTTCACAGACCTTGAGACCACCTTAAAATTGTATCTTTTTGATGATTTCCAAGCCCTTAATTCATTCTCAGTTCATAGTTTTGATTTCTTTCAAAACTGTTAATTTTTTTTTCTAATTCAGGGAGCTGGGCAGGTAGGAATAATGTAGGATATGACACTTGGAATGAGAGCCCCAAGTTTTGGGAACACTGCAACAACATCCATTGCACCTAGATATTGTGCTAGTTCACTTTTGACTCTTAGATTTACTCCAGCTACAAAAGCTTTCCTAGCCATGAGATGGTGATGAGTTGCAAATTAGAAAATATGAAATGGGACTGGAGATCCATGCGTACCTGGATCACTGCTGAAGAGAGAATGTGTGGTTAAAAATGAGAGGTCCTTTTTGCACCATGTAAAAAGGTTCTTTACAGAGTTGTTTACTGAAACATAACTGTTTAATGTGCTCTAAAACTGTGTGAGACTCTCATATGTATTCAATTTGCATGAGAGTATCTGCATACTTGTACGTGCACATTGGTATTTAAAAGATGAGAAAATAGTCTGGGGCCTCCCCTTTTAATGAGGAATCCAGATCTAGACTGTAGAGACCGGTCTTGCAAGTTTGGGGATTACTTGTTGGTATTCAACAAATAAATCTGGAAGGTTTCAGACAGTCGTCTTAAAAACCACACAGCTTTCCATCATCACTGAAGGTGAACTGACATTCCTTATCTTACGAAAGAAGACTACAGCTAAGTAAGAGCAAACACTTGAGCTGAGGAATGTCCATTCGTTATCTAACTTCTGTAAGATTAGCAAGGTGAAGAAGAAAGCCTGAATTACTGCAGCTTGCATCTATTCTACGAATAGCTGCTATGCTAGAGGTAAGTCAGGCAGATCAAATACACCGTTTTCTCACTAGTAATAAATGCAGTAAAAAAAATTAAAGGATATAGTAAAACCATAACCATTTGAAAATCAACCCAGCAGAGCTTGGTGTTGGGTGCCCGTTGCATCACAGGGCAATAGAAGAAGGGATATAATGCCCCATCTAGACCAAAATTATTGTTTTCCAGCAGTTCTGAGACCTGTTGCTTCTAGCTCAATGGAGTAACGTTACTTGGTGGTAGACACTTCCTCGCACACATTAAAAAAGTAGAAAACCAACACTTTTTTGAAAAGCCCAAAATATTACCGTATAGCATATGGCACCCAAACTTGCAACATTTGCTCATGTGTCTTCCTGTGGTGTGTTGAAGGTGATGCTTTGGGATTTTTAGCATAGAAATGGGGGAATGTGCTTTATGCCCTGTCACTTGTGAAGAAAAAGAGAGCAGATACTCTGTTAACTCCTTAAAGACTGTGGGTTGCATGAGTACCCTGTGAGTAAGAGGACCGGGTATGGTGATCCATAGGGAGAGTTGATTCCTCATTACCTGTGTCGAATAATGCAGCCCAATCCTGGTGACTCTGGTTTTTGGGGGTGTCTCTAGGGTATCTGAAGACCTGGGGAGCTTAGGACAGAGAGTAGCTGGGTGCAAGCTGCTATGAATTTCTCTGATATCAGCAAATGGGTAAAGAAAAATTCCAGGGCTTCATCCTCTTTTCACAGGGGATTTATAACAGTGCATACCCCACAGAGTCCCTCCTAACTTATACAGCTAAAATGAGAGGAAACCCAAAATTTCTGTATCTATTTGAGGAAATTACCTGACTGCTTATGTAGATGTATAACTACCCCAGGTACATTTGAGATCACGAATTGCACAGTGTTTCTGTAGCCTGTGCAAATTGCATGACATTGCCAAAGACACCATTTGCCTTTCCAGTGCAACTCTTTTACCAGTGGAGGGGATGTATGATATTTTGGGCATCTGGAAAAGCAGGGAGCCCAGATTGCACTGAGGACAATGTCCTTCACAGGTGCAGCATGAGTAGGTTTGTGCCTGAAGTGAAACAGTGAGCATTTTAGTCATAAAACAGTCAATATTTAGTACTCAGTGACCTCCCTGCTTCCCAACAGCTGGCTTACAGAAAGAAACACAGGGGGAAATGGCACCTGAGGAGCCCTGAAGCAGGGAATGACAGCCATAACCCAGGGATGCCTCATTATCTGATCAGCAATAATATGTATTTTCCTCTCATTGCTGTCCCCTTGAAGAACACAGCTAAATACGAGGTGCTTTAAGAGTTTGGGGGGGCTGTTTTCAGTAATGCTAATGCTGCCAGCAAACTGACATTATTGAGGTATGACTGCAGAGTCCTGGCAACGGGAATGAAAGGTGGCAGAAGTGCTGCTCCTTTTGATCCACCCAAATGATCCCAATCACTGGCCACGTTAATGATGCCTTCCTTAAAACGTGCCAATCCAAACTCACTGTGGTTTTTCAGCATATGTGTTCCTAGATCACTTTTTTCAATGTGACCATAGGGGGTTGACACACATTACTATGCTGCCAGCACAGATGTCCTCCATAATTTGTTGTTGCATAAGGTTAGAATTAATGATTTTACCAAGTATCAAGGCAGGGATATTAGGAATAAGCACTGCAGAGCTGCTGGCTCTCTAATAGGACGCATCTGTTATAAACCATACAGAGCAGAGCCTGAATGCTAACCAACAGGCAGCTTGGCCACTTTATGAAGAAGATTTTAATGGACCCTGCTTCAACAACTGGTTGAGGGCTTTGTGGCTTGGGCACAGCACTGACTATGTCAGTACATGCTCATCCATCTCAGAAGGAGACAGTGCTGGGTAAGGAGTTTAATATGTCGTGGTGATGCACCCGTAGTTGGTCAGAACAGTTGGTGTCTTTGCGATGCTGCCTGTTTTTACAGTTGGACTCGATGATCTTAGAGGTCTCTTCCAACCTTGATGATTCTGTAATGATTCTGTGAGGAAAGGGACATCCTGGCTCCCTCATTGCACCTAAAGGATGCTGGGAGCATTGGGGAAAAATAAGCATGGACCAGTATAACTGGAACTCTTAACTGCGAGCTGGAAGTGAGCCAGTATGATGGCAGCCAGTGGATACATGAACCAATCAGTCCCATTCAGAAAAGAGAACACATACTGTGTTCCATTATTCACTGGTTTCTTGAAAATTGTTTTTATTACTTGCTGAGATGAATATTCTGGAGCTCTGGGAGAGTTTAGGATTGCTTCCAGAATAAGCAGGTCAGGTGTACTGATGCACAGCTTGCACTCTGGAAAACCCATAGGAGTTTTGCAGGAAAGTGTAGAAACAGTAGCGAGACCAATATTTACGTTTGCCACTTGCTTCTGATTAATGGAAATAACAGAAGAGGATGGGAAGCTATATGAGGTTAGATTTTTTGTTCACTTGCTGCTTCCTCATACCATAGGTTCTGCCAAATGCCAGCTCTTTGCAGAGAAAGGGAAATCAGACATATTTAAAATATTTTAACAGAAGAAAATAACAGTCCTAGGAATTTGACTTTATTTTGCTACATCTGAACTTTACCAGATCACAGAGAAACTTTACTGATTTGGTGTTTAGGCCAAAGCTCAATGAGTCGTGACTCAGAAGACCTAAGGGAAGGGGAAAAGCCAGTGGAGAGGAAAATGTTACTTATACTCAAGGTCCAGTCATTGCAGAACTTGTGTCCTCCACCTGTAAGACAGCTGAGCATAATATTCTCATTTTTGTAAAGACTTTGTTGCTGCTGTTGCCAGTTAATCTCAGTCTGGTCTCAGGAGGTGCTGAGCACTGCTTGCTGTATCTGGTAGAAATTCGGAATGCTGATAGTTCTCAATATTGATCCTTTTGCTCTCTGGGGCCTTTAGGTCTGATCCCATATGAAAAGTTTTTTTCTTTAGTCATGCATCAACAAGTTATTGCTCAGTGGGAAGAGGAGGTGGAGGTTTAAGCCTGTGAAAGGTCTTCCAGAGGTCCTAAGAAAAGTAAATAATTCCGGTGAGTCTCATAGCAAACTGGCTATTAGCAGGATTACATCTTTATATCTGCAGAGTGAGTAAGTGGAGCTGAAAACAACATCTTCAGAGGAAGGCGAATCACACCCTGAACTGCTTTAGATGTTAGCAACAGCGAGACACAAACAGTGCAGACGCGCTGAGAGGTAAGTTAAAAGCCTTTTGGTTCATCTTCATGTACTTTGTTGTAGGGGAAAGCAGCGTGGTATCAAAATGGGCCTTTTATCCAGAGTTTGTTTACTCAAGCAGGCACCCAGAATGTTGTCATTTTTCATCTGTTCACTTTTACCCAAAACAGTAATGTTGTGTTTTCTGGTTCCAACCTCTGCAAAGTGCTTGTGCAGTCACTGCAATAGTGAGGGCTTTCTTTGGTGCAGGACAGCCTGCAATGACTTCTCTTCAGGTGCCCCTTAAGGCTGCAGACGGGTGGTTTGAATTCAGCTTAATTCAGTAAAACTTCTAGCAGAGACTGAGCCATTTCCAGGAGATCTGGTCCTCAGGGGACCAGATATGGCAGGGTGCTCTGGTGTCTTTAAGGAGAAATGAAGGACAATAATGGAAGTGGCCAAAAGCACCAGGCGCAGTCTCATGCAGCTGTAAGAACCAGAGAGGAAGAGCCCTTGGCCTGATGAGAAATCCTGCTGGAATTTTTGCCAGTGGTGGTACAGCCCAGCCTCCCAATAGGAGATCTGCTGCTGATTGTATTTCTTTGGTGGCATAAGGGTCATTCAACACATTCTCTCGGCCTTACAAACAGTGTATTAACAGAATGTGAAATGGTAGCAGATGCCAAAAGGTCAAATTTGATTGTTGGTCACTGTGGCTGACACCTTCCACACTTAGTGACGCACCATAGGACCACAGTATTAACTGATGCTCCTTAAGATTATCTGGCTTCCTCTTCACTTTGCTATTTCCTGGTTCATGGGAAAGGCTCCTACCATCAGCACCAACATCCTGCTTGTTCACAGAGAGGAGACACCTGGCACTCACTGGGTCTCTTTGCATTGCTCGGATAATATTAATTACAGCTCCAGGGGAAGCAGCTGCTGCCAACCTTTGACTCGATGCTGTTTGTGTTGTGAATGGCACAGAACACAACTCTTTCTCTGCAGACGTGCAGTTTACCCTGCTGAGAGTAATTCATGGCCACTTTCCAGCTTTCCGGATACTCCATTCGTGTTCCTGAGGCTGGGAAAAGGGGCACTTCGACTGATTATAGCCCAAGGTGAGAGTCAGGGCTTGTTACTGCTGTCTGCTGCTTTGCTCCTACCTTTGCAGAGGTGTCACCAGGCTGAATGTATGGATGCATATAAAAAAAGTGGTTTGAGGTCACTGGATGAAAGGTAGCAAAGCATACACTTTATTCAAAGCTATTTTTGTTTTATAAAAAGACTGGGCTCTTTACCATTGCCCAAACACTCCTTCCTTTTCTCCATATATTTTCTCAAGTGACTTCTTGCATTTGCTGTACGACTGCAGTTCTCTCCTGTTTCCCATTAGTACCTCATAGCCATTCTGTATTTATTCCCCAAGGGGAGGATTTTAATCTCATTTGGGAAGAGCTTAATTTAACTGCAGCAGGGTAAATTTACTGAGCTACCTGTATTTGTGTGGCTGCATTTGTCCTTACTGCCCGGAATGGGACACCTTTCCCCTTCCCCAGTACTGGACCACCCAAAGGCTTATTTCTGTGAGTGTAAATTAAGTAAATGCTTAACCCAGGTTATTTTCTACTGAACTGATCTAGGTGCCAGATCAAAAGCTGTTTTGCCTTTCTCATTCATGCATTGTCAGGTTGTTTCTTAGGCAGAAGGAAAATACCGAGTGACTCACTGACGTGCAAGACACAGCCAGAGACTTCCAAATCCCAATTACGGGTTTGAGGGAAAGCTGTGTGCTTCAGAACTATATTAATAGACTTGAAATGATCTGGAAATTTATTGCCTGCTCAGTTTTCTCACGTGCTGCTGGGAATCAAGAGTTGTTAATGTCTCCAGGCCAGTCACTGGTCCCTATCCAGTATCCCGTGTTTTCAGAGGGCTTGGTACCACAGCAGTGCTTCCATGGCACTGCCTTCACAGTCTCACTATCCCACATGTCAGTTCCTCACTTTCTTGCCAAGAAAGTGCCAAGAAAGTCACTCCAGTTACACCTCTGCTTCAAATACTGGGAAAAAGCAGAGCTCTCCTGGCTCCCTTGGCCTCTCTCAAGGGTTACTTGTCCTGGAGTCATCTCTTTTCCTTAATTTCTTACTCTAATGAACACCATTATCCTATGTGCAGTATTTCTCTTTGATTCTATCCCCTTATTCTTCTATGGTCTTAGTTGAAAGATTTCTGCTCAAGCTCTTTTCCATTAGCAACTGTTCAGCCACACCAAGCCACTTCACGGGAACATCTACTTATATGAAACTCAACAGACATTCAGACATTGAAGACCTCCTTGTGCTGTGGGCCTGAGGGGTTCACACTGTAATGTTAGGCTGTCTTTTCACTTCTTTGTCTCAGAGCATCATTTTTTTCAGAGTGATAAAGCTGGAAAGAAATGTTTCCTCCTAGGAAAGCAAGGCAGTTCAGTGAGGCTGTTTCCAGATCACCCTTCTTGCATGTATTTATTTCATGAGGAATTTCAAGACTTCACTTTTCTGTACCAATCTGGGACAAAAGAAAGTTTGTTGAGCCAAAAATCTGAAGTTCAATCAGTTCTTAGTCCTGGATTTAAAATATATCTTTAAATGAAAAGAACAGCAACAACAAAAAGATAAAATATCTAAAGCTCTTCATGATCTTTCCCTGTTGTCTCCCTGTCCTCCCATACACTCTTGTCCATCATCTTCCCTTGCTATTCTCTAATTATAGATTCCCCGAGGCAGAGACGTGCCAATGTTTCCTTCAGTAATGTGCCAAGCACATCTATGGTGCTTTACAAATAATCATAGAGAATGCATATTTTGTGAAGTGTTTAAACTTTTCCTGTTAAAAATAATAAATCTACCTGCCATATCAGGCATGATTAAATTTCAGTGTGCCACCCTTCCTGCGGTAAGATGCTAAATTAACCTCCTCTTCCTCTGTCCTTCTTGCAAATGAGAGGCAAGGAACCTTGTCCCTTCTTCTTCCTACATTTAAGGATTTTGATTCAAACAAAAGCAGTTTTGATACCAGCCCCAGTCCCAACAATATGATTTGAATGTCTAAGATGTGTAAGAATAAGGGACAATCATCTCAAATCTTCTTTAGCTGCCCATGGAGTCCTTGTGTTTACTGAAATTTAACTCTTTATTATGTAAAATAACAAAAAAGACCTAGAGTATAAGAAACACCAAGTTTAAGGCTATGTAATTCTCTGTGTCTTTCCTAGAAATGAGCAAGTCAAGCATCTTGCGAAGGATGACTGTGTCTGACAAATCATCATCTCTGCTTGTAGAAGCCTGGTTTCCACACACGAGGCATTTCACAGGTTACCAGGTACTGCAGAGAGCTCCTACAAAATGAGGCTTCTCAATGTTTTCTTCCCTGAGCAAATTATTCATCATTAAAAGCAACTGGGCACGTAGCACTCAGGAGAGGCAGGGCCTCTCATCGCTAGCGTGTCATTATGAATCTGCCTGCGGGGCCGTCTCTGGAGCGAGGTGTCCTGCAGCACAGACCCCTCCTCAGCAATCAAACACTGCAATTGCCAGATCAGCCACTTCATAGTTTACTTAATTTACAGCACAGGATGGAAAAAACATTTCTTTATGCCTTAATATGGAAGCAAAGGAGACAAACACCAAGATTCAGTGTCTGAAGGAGCTGGCAAAGCCTTTTGTAAGTGTCTGTGTGAAATTATGACTTGTATTTTCAAAAGTCCCCAACGCTTTTAACTGCTGCTGCTTTCTGGATTGCGGGTTTTGCCTTTACTGCGGCCACCAAAGCTCCTGCAGAAATGGGTGCTCCCATCTGTGCTGTCTCGCTTGTGGTGATGTTGGCTCTGCAGCAGCGTCCAGGGTGGTCTGTGCTGGTTGTGTTGCTAAATACGCATTGTGCAGGTTCAACAGCTGAGATTTAGATTGCTTCATGTGGAAGCATAAAACACAAGAAGAACTCTCAATTGAGCAGAGTTGCCAGGACACTCTGAAAACACCTTCACAGATCTTGTCACCAGCCTGCAGATAAAATCCATGAAATTCAGGTCTTTGTAGCAGTGTGTAATGACAGTACCCCTCGCTAGTGGGACTCCAGGTTTCCTTATTGGGTCCATTCAATGCCATTTATGAGTCGGGCTTTTTATAT
>NW_010168553.1:0-201 GCF_000695765.1 Mesitornis unicolor
CCTCACTCTGTGCGGGGCCGGCAGGGGGCGCCCTGGCGCCGCGTGCGGGCAGCGCGCGGGTCCCTGGCTTCCAAGCCTCAGTCAGCGCTTTGCTGGGCTGGGGGGGACGGGGACACCCCAAAGGAGCGCAGGGGGCACTGGAGGGGGGTCCACCCTACCCCCTGCCACTCCCAGGGCCATCGCAGGAGCCAGCAGCACGCC
>NW_010168553.1:302-59709 GCF_000695765.1 Mesitornis unicolor
GGCGGGAAATCTGTCGGGATGAGGCAATGCCAGAGCATCTCTTGGCCTGAGGGGAGTTACTGTGTGGGGTGTCCAGGACAGGGACCAAAGGAAATGGAGGGGGTGTCGGTCATTTTGGAGAGGAACGAATGTGGGAAAGTAGAGGGATAAGGGGATGAAAAGGGCTGGTCCCATCTAAATCGTTTTCTTGTTGGCATGCTGGGACCCTGTGCTGGGTCTGGCCATGTCCTGTGCCCGGTCAGCACTGGTTTGAGGCCCTGTGTGTCTGTGGTGGCAGCAACAGGTGACACTGGGGTGAGTGGAGGTGCCAGCAGCGGCACCAGGAGTCTGTGGGTCTGCAGCTGGAGCGCATGGGAGCGGGTGAGTGAGGGCCAGCGCAGACCAAGTGGCCACTGGGTGAAGTTGCCTTTGAGCCAGGGGTGGGTGTGAGGCTCTGAGGGTGAGCCCCGGGAGGAGCTGGCTGGCAGGGGGGCAAGGGTCCTTTCCAACCTAAACAATTCTGTGAATCTCTAAGGGGAGTCCCAGCCACTGCCATGGAGACCTGTCTGGGGATCTGTGCTGGCTGTCAGGAGATGGTGTTTGAAAACACCTTTAGTCCTGTGAGTCACAGGCAGAGCTTCCCCTTCGTCTGATCTGGGTAGTGGGGGGTCCACAGAGGCTGTTTGTGAGGGGAAGGGGACGCAGCTCAGGCGTCTCCGATCTCCGCTTCCTGAAGCAGGCAGCACCACCGTCCTGTGCACCCATTTCAAGGGTTGCAGCTGGGAGAAAGATACCTCGGTGCCAGCTGAGGTCGCAAGAGGCAAGGCAAGGGGAGACAGCAGCACAGGGACAGCTGGAAGGAAAGCAGTACAAGCCAGGGTATTTCTGGAGGGTTTTCCCTGTGTGTTATCCATACACCATTACAGGCCTCACACAGAACTGAATACACATAGGTCTGAGGAGCTGCCTTATTTTTAAGACTCCTTTGCTAACTGCAAACTGACTTTCTGTCAGTCTGTCTTTTCCCCGATGATTTAGCACAGGGCATCTTCCACTTTCCATGGAAAATTATCAAGAGGCCATAGGGTCTTCTGGGAAACAAAGAGAGAAAACAGCACTAAGGGTCTTCTCTGAAACTGCTCTCCCACCCACTAATAGAGAAAGCAGACATAGCCCAAACCTCCCTGCTCCAGCTGGAAGCACTTGCAGCAACACTGTCCCACAAATGACATTTTTCTGGCCACCAAGGGGGCACTCCTAGGGACAGCAGCCTGTGCTTTTTAATCTTGCTCTTGACTCTCATTCTTTGCTTGTGATATTTTCTGTGACACTGATAAAATTTGACAACATGGATGGGCTTTTCATTGACTTGCAAATACTGTCCTGATACTGGCGATTGCCCTATGACAGCTTCTATCTGAAAAGAGAGAGATTTGCAAACTGAGCTGTTTTCAGAAGGTGGAAATGATTGGGATACCAGGCACTCACTGTGTGGGGGCAAAGGGCATCACTTGTTAGACTATCGACCTGTTATCCCTGATGTGAATTATGCGTCAGTACTTACCTGTCTTCGCTTTTCTCTTCGTACAAGCAGTTTCCACAGATAACCATGCAGGGAGCTAAAGCTGAGCTCATGTATTGTCAAATTCTTTGTTATTTCCACAGGTGTCTTGGCCAGCTGTGGCAAAGATGTACTAGATGGAGTGGATGTGAGAGCAGCAGAAAACAAGGTGGGGAGGCCAGTTTGTTTGTGTGAGGAGAGAGGAAATAGGGGGAAGAGTGTGGGGGGAGCACGGAGAAGTCAATAGGACCAGAGCTGATGGGAGGAAGGAAGGTGATGTGTTCCTATTGAGACTTGTTACCCAGCACAGCACACCAGTGTCAGGAAGAATCCGGTAATACAACTGTGAGAAAAAGCAGACAGGGAAACAGATCACCTGTGAGCAGGTGAGACTAGAAATTACCTGTGTTTTGGAGGTCATACTGCTGCTATCGCTTGGTACAGCTGATAAACCTGTCCACTCCATTGCTTTCATGCTTTTGCAACTCAATGTGCCCCCAAAAAAGCAACACCTGGTGAGGGCAGAAGGACAGAAATGCAGCAGACCAGAGCCTGCAGAGGTCCCCAGATGGGTGTGGGAAGGGCCCTTCCTGGCACTGTGCTTCAGCAGGGTGAATCTGCGGAGTTTGTAGCTCAACACCATTCAGGTACTGAGCACAGGCAAAATGAACTCATCTGGTGGAGCAGATCTGAACCTGTGACAAGCAGTCAGCTTGTTTATGACTTTTAATATGACTTCTGCTCTATTTTTCCTCTACCCGGGATTTTACTCGGCTGTAGATTTGCTGATGTTTCCTGGTGAAGTTGCCGTGCGATGAGGGTGGGTAGATGAGGCATTTTAGGTTTGTGGAATAAGCCCATTAGCTTAATGCGTCTGAAACACCTGGCAGCGTCAGCGCTGTCATTAAGTGTCCACCTTTAATTTCCAGAATTAATCACTTCTAGAAGGAGGCAGCTGGTTTTGTACCTCTTAGAGAGCTTTCCTTGCAAATGCGCAATGTTGTAAATGTGCTGCAAAACTGTCACCGGAGTCAACATGTCCAGGTGAATTGACTCTCAACAGAGACCAGCTGCAAGCGGGGACAAGGACATCCCAGAGGGATGAGCGAAGGCTTCCCTTGTGCTTTCAGTCTCCCAGCCAGGAAGCTCGGAAACCTGTATTCAAAAGCAGGAAAAGAAACAAAGCAGGAAAAGCCCCGAGAGCCTTGTTCTGGGGAGCGCCGTGGCAAGGCTCGCGGTGTCACAGCTGCTTTATTCGGTGACACAAAGGGTCACACCTGTGTGCTCCCCTGGAGGTGCTCACGTGGGAAAGTTTGTGCAGAGGATGGAGGGTATAAATCAGAGTGTTCATCACAAATACCCACAGCATTGCTCTCAAGTCAGCTTCACACGTGCTGAGAAATGTGGGTCCTCTCATCTTGTACGTCCGCTCTCAGATTGCGCTGCCCCTCCTCGGAGAGCAGGAGGTACATTTTTTAATTCTTTCTTTCATCTCTTATTTAACATCCACTTCTAATACTTTACTTCCTGAACTCTAAGCATCTCTAATCCCTTTCCTGTACTCCAATCTATGGTCAATTTGAAAAAGAATCAGAAGCACTAAGAGATACAGATGTAATTGTGGCTCAACCCAGTCAGTGAATGTTTGCTCCAGGTTTAAAGCTGGTGATTACGGCAGAAATCTCACTATCTGGGCCAGGAGCCTCTGCTGGAAATCCAATAGTAAACACGCCACGTGAGGCAAGCATTTGACATCTGCAAACGCGTGCCATCTGTTTCTTCTTTTAAGAGTATTAGTCATCTAAGAAAGGAAAAGAGATGTATGAAACTTGGTCTGAGGTCAACTGAGTGCGAGTGAGATCAGGAGGTTGATTGCCAAGAAAACGGTGCACGGATTCACACCCCACACACTGCAGGGTTTTCAGAAGTGGAGGGGGAAAGCTTGCAATAGACACAAAGCCGTACCACCCAGGTTTTGGGGAAAGCTGGATGCAGAGGCACTGAGACAGCCCAGGCTTCTTTTTATGGCTAGACCAAAGCATTTTCTAAGTGAGGAACCGAGTAACCTCAGAAACCAAAAATTTTGACTCAACCTTTTACAATGTTACGACTGCTCCCACCCCAACCACTCACCTCTGGACAAGGACCAGCTCACTGCTTCTCACCATGACATACTCCACTCCTGACCAGTAAAGCCTCTTGTCTCGTCGGGCACTGGGTACCAGAGTTACCAATTACCAGTTTGATGGCTCCTCTCAACCCCTCTTGACATCACTTTGGGCCCCTGGGTTGCCATGGGACCTTCAGCACTGCTTGCCTCCCTTGTAATGCCCCCCGGGCTCTGGTTTACCGAGAATTTGGGGCTACCTTCCCTGTCTTTGTTCTGAAGTGTTACAAACCAGCACTTTTCACAGTTTAACAAGAAAACTCTATAATTTCAAGGCTTTGCATCACCAGAGTGGTCTTGGTGCGAGATGGATGGCTGTAGGGAAGCACCAGCCTGTGCTGTGGGCACTACCGGCTTGGGTGGCAGCTCAGAGGGGCTTTGCTGAGCAGGGTTGATGCAGCAGGGCTGCTGCTGGTCCTCGGGCATGTTTATAGTGCAGGACAGGTACTGTGGCAGTGACATCCCTTAACAGCAAGGAAGAAGGGATTTGCTGTGCAATCTCAGAGTCTTACATGCAAGCATCCTCCTGGATTTTGATGCAGGTTGTAGCAGCTTTTAAAGCTGCAGCTCCTGGGGTGAAGGAGTTAGATGGAAACCTCCGGTTTCATTTAAAAATAAACAGCAGCAAATGTGCCTTGATTGTGGTTAGGTCTAAAAAATTAATTAACTTGGTTCAGTAAGAGATTGGCAAATTACAGGCACAGGAGTTACCCTGGTGTAGACGGTAGGAAAGGAGGTTCCTCTCACTTGTTGCATAAAACTGCAGAGCCTTCAAAGTGTCACAGCTTCATGAAGTCGATACCATGGGAATGAACCCACACTTTTGTAACACAAGTTAGATATCTTTAACTAGGGAAAATATTCATCACAGTGATACAAATTATCATCATCATTATTATTATTTCCTTTTTGCTGCAAGGCATTTAATAATTTATATAAAAGGACCTCACATCCAGTTTTGGATTTGGGTTTGGACTTTTATTAACATCTGTGTCATTCAGTGGTACTTAAATAAAACATTTCTGGTTTGCGATTTATGATTAATTGGGAATGTTATCAATCATTCACCTCGCTTATGATACTTAAAGGTTAGATATAAAAATAGACGAGCTCTTATTTGTTGAAGGGATGGAGGAGAAAATGCAAATGGCCAGCAATAGTAGGGGTTGTAGAAACCTAAATAGTTCCTTGCATGCCTTTTCTTTTGAGCGATTTACTCCCAGGGCAGAAGAATTGAGATTCATGGCCACAACCCGTTGATGCAAACTGCTATAAACAAAAAAAGAAGTTCTTTTTAAAAGAGTCTAAAGGTTAGGATGTAAGGTGGGAAACTAATGACGCCTACACCCTGCTGAAAGTCATGTTTCTTTTCAGAGGAGGATCAAAGGATAATGTAAAGTTTCGTGTTGAACAAGACGGAGAGATTTGCTGAAGGGAGAACTGCCTTGGCCGCACTGTGTGCAGTAACAGTACGGTGCGAGAGGGAGCTCGGGATTATAAAAGCACAGACCTCACCAGCTCCGATTTTAGGCTCCGGGAGTAGAGACAAAGCCTCCCATTAACACAGGAACACGGGACTTTATTTTTTAAAGCTCCACGCAAGTCACACATTGTATGCAGCGCTTGCATATTCGTTAAGCACAATGAGCAATTACAGATTAGAAGCTGCTGGTGTCTCACTTCAACAAGGCAAATGCTTTCAAGAGAGAAGAGGGAATGAATTTTGATAATGAGAGGTTTTCAAGCTGCAAGTTTAAATGGGAAGGGGGAACTCTTTGCCGACAATAAGGGTACATTTGCAAAGCCCCTGCACTTGCAGTGGATCACATCTCCTAAAGCAGCTGTGCCAGTGACAGCTCTTCTGCACAGCTCTCATTTCTCTGAATCAGAAAACTGTGGGCAGTGCCACGAACACCTTGATCCATGAAATAACACAGCTCTCTCGCCAGTGAAATTCGTTTGACTCCTGCTGCTGCTATGCTTTTTTCCTCCATGTTCTCCTTACAGGGGAAGGCACATTGTGTCACCAGCCACACTGCACTGCTGGTCTCTGCACGGCTGAAGCAGGTTAGACCTGGAGGCAGTGGCTTGGCCTGAAGACATAGACAGGACCCACCTCCTGCCTGGAACAGTGACTTACTGGCCCAGGTTTGCCTGGAACACATCCCAAAGACAGCTTTGGTTCAGAGGATATCTGAAGATCTAGGAAAGAGAAGGAGTAAATAAATAAGGGGTTTTTTTTTCTGCTAAGTTGGACCAGGAAAGTCTTTTAGGGGGAAATTTCATGCCAAGAAGCCTTGTTAGTGCTTTTCCAATTTTTCTCAGGTACTGCTAGCAAGGCCACACTGTACTTATGTGTGAAGGCACGATTATGTACAAAACAATGCAAATAATCAGGGCTCCATCAGGGATGACTCACAGCTCTATTACTCTGTGAGCATCGTGACATCTCTACATGCAAATTGTTGCCCTCAGCCTCATATTTAAGTTGGTGTGTGGCTCACAGGGAGCTATGGACGCAGCCCCTGAGCTGCCATACGCTGGTGTGGGTGTAGCTGCAGGGGCACTCATGCTGGGGTCGGTTTACCCTCAAGCACAAAAAATGCCAGAGCCAAAATTGGTAAAAAGTGGTGTTGCAGCTTTGCATTTTGATAGCAAGGGGCTGGATGTGACAGCTCACGTGAGTTCTTGCCTTGTGCCTGACCTGCTTTTGTCCGCAGCGAGGTGGGTGTTCGCTATCGAAGGTTCTGCCAAGCTGCCATCTGCCAGCCAGTCTAAAGCACTAACCTGAATCCAGCTGATGGTCTCACAGATAAGATCCAAAGCTCTTTACAACTCACAGCCAGTGCTCTGAATACATGCACGCAAGTATTTATGGGAACTCAAGATGGATGTGGATTTCTAACCCTTCCAGGACATCCACAAACATTTGCATGCACGTATTCAGAGCATGCAAATATTTATGGATACCTTGCATAAGCCCTGGAGGTTGAGGGCACTGTAACTCCCCTCATTTTACCTCCCACACCCACCAATGAGCACAGTAATTGCTCCATGGCAATGGAGAAGAGGCAGCTCATCCCTCAGTGCCAGTGCTGTGCGTGCAGACTGGCCATCGCAGGGCAGGGGATGGAGGTGCTGCCTCCCAAATGCAGGAGATGTCTGCTGTCACTGTGGATGATAAGAGCCCTGTGCTGCCAAAAAGTTAATGATGTACCAACTGTTGCAACTAAATACATTTATCTGTTTCTAGCAGATGACACCATTAATGTATCTTTAAATCAAAACCATGGAGCTGTTTCTGTGACTGCCCTTCATTTGTAGCAGGGCAGCTATTGCTTCTTGCTGTGAACATTTTCACAGCTTTGGCTGAAAGGAGTCCTGCTCTTGCCATGGCCTTTGCAAAATCTGCGCTGGCCCTGGGCTGTTTGAAGGCAGCACACCCCTCTCCAGACATGGCAAGGCAGTCTGGGCCTCCTAAGGTCTCCAGGGCTGTAGCCCATCTCCAACCGCACCGAGGAAGCCCAGTGGCACAGGATTTCTTGGAAGGAATTTTTGATGACAGCTTTCTATGCTGTGTTTCTTGACCCGTTGATTAGCTGTACTGACTTACTCACCTTTTGCCTCGCCGAGCAGAAGCCCTGGATGTTCTGCTGTCAGGGATCTCTGTGAGAAGGGCAGTGACCTGCCAGCTCCCGTGCAAGCCGTGACAACCCCTGCGTGCGGGCCGCTGATCTCCTCTAATTGCTGCCGCGTCAGCAGTCACTTTAGGCTGTCTGAGATGACGGTATGAAACTTCTTAATCCCTGCAAATTCCCCCCTCACCTGAACCCTTTGCGTTCATGGCTGGGATTTACTGACCTTCTGTGAGGAGCTTGCAGAGGATAAAAGCAGCATTAATGGTTTGAGGGTTCCAGTCCTCGGTGAAGACATCACCTACCCGTGATCTCTAGAAATCCAGTTTAGCAAGAGCCGCATTGCTCAGAGCTGTCTGCTGCCTGCTGGCACTCTACAGCTTGTCCAGGGGCTCAGCTGTGTGACATTATGCATTAGAGGAAAACTAGGAAAGAGAAATATTCTGGGATACAGATAGTGTCCAAACTCCTCTGAATTGTGCCGAAATGGAGGGACCGGCCTCGAAGATGTGCCTGAGAGCTTGCTATGTCAAAGACTGCAAACCACTGCACTCTGCTGAGAATCGATCTCAGCTGGGACAGTCCCATCCCTTCAGGAACTGCAGCTGCTCCCGAAGGATGATGAAGCAAAGGCGGTCCAACAGTTTTAGCATGTGCACCTTGCCCATCATCCCAGAATATCCAGGCTTCCAGGACATTAAGGTTTGTATGCAAAAAACTGTCTTTGCAATATATGCTAACTACTGCCTGTTCTGTTAGAGCAAACCCCCGGCTTCCTGGTGAGTTTATATTTGATATGATAATAAGGTTGGAGCTGTGTTTTGGTATAGAAAAGCTTAGCTTGGAAGATTTTTATTCTGCTACATTATTAAGTTAATTTTTAAACAATCTTTTGAAGTTTGAGGTAGGAAGGAGAGACAACTTGTTAGTCAGATTTTCGTGTTCTTCAGTTACCTAACTTATTCTAAAAGTACAGCCACTCTAGGTAGGGTCATTAGATTTGCTGGGTTCCTTCCAGAATGAAGTGTGATGGAATAGTGAGAGATCAAAAACTTGATTACTTTTCGGTTTACATGTCCAACCCACTATTTCTCATTTGCGCTCAGTGTTTTTCGTTCATTACTAGTAGGCAACATGCCAAATGCTGATGATGGAGTGCCCTACTGAGACATCGCCAGGCTCCGTAACCAGATTCGTGGTGGACAAGTATCTATACTTAATTAGCAGTTGTCAAAAACTGCGCGAGTGATGGCTTTTTTTATACCAAAGGCACTGTCAGGCATAATAAATGATTGCAAAATGTTCCATAGTCCCGCTGTGCCTGCCATCCACACACAGTATAGTCTTTTCATTGATTTGAAACAGTAGTATAATGTAAAATAGTTCTTACTTCAAGCTGAACTGCTAAGGTTTCTCAGAGAAAAGGGCATTTTCAGTCTACCTTGGTGTACAAAAACCAGCTAGGTTGGGGTGCCTTGGAGTACCTGTGGGAACGGTGGAAATGGCAGAGCAGTGCCTTTGAAATCCCAGGGGATATTTAACTGGACATGGAAAAGCAATCTTTTACATGGTGAATTTCTAGCTAAATCTTCTCTCACAGTCAGTAAAAGGACTCACAGCATGGATGTTTCCCTGAAATCAACCTAAATCCCCCTAAAATCAACCTGACATCAAACTTGATGTCAGTGGGGGCTGGATCAGATCTCTCTTTGACTGTTAAAATAACTCAAATATTAATCTGGCTGGTTAGAAGGGAGATGGGCATCCTATGAAGGGAAAAGAGGAGAAAACTCTGCACATCTATAATATGCTGCAGGGTAGTAATAATGAACTTCATAGTTTTAAGATGTGGAAATCTATTGGATGTGAAAATTGCAATTCCTGTAATAATACACTGCAGTTCAGAGCGGAGTTACCTGGGAGTAAAGAAAGGGAAATAAATAAAGAAAAAAAACCTCGTACAAGTGGGATCTGGTTTTACCATGGGAGACAGCAGGTACAGGCCAATGAGATCTGAAAAGGATAAACCTGAAGCTCTGTTAATACAGGCAGGTGAGAGATTCTTTCAGAAAACGGGATTTTCGGAGTGGCCACAAGGAATTGTGACAGTGCAGATCAGTGGGAAGTACAAATGCTCAGCACTGTTTAACCTCGGCCCAGTGGACGTCTGTTCCAGAGGAGGATTGGTACCAACCTGCTGGGTCTTCAGGGAATTCGGGTAAAGAACCTAAAACCTTCCCTAACAGCAGTTTACCGTCTGGAACCATATACTTAAGATCCTTTTGCTACTTAAACCAGCACATTTTAACTCAGATTTTCTTCTCCCTTCTGCACTCAATCCTGCCCCTCCCTCTCTATTTTAAATAGTTATCAAGAAATTATTCAACAACTCCAGTCTTCAGTCGACTCTTCCAGGATCTGGAGAGAGGAAAGAGCTCCTCATCACAGCTGAATTATTTTCCCAGCAGAGCTTCGTGCGTCCATCGCTTGGGGAGCTCTTCACGAGGCTACCGGAAAGGGCACCAGGCAACCAGCAGTGGCTTCCACGACAAACCACTGCAGGAGTATTTCAATGAGAGGCTGATGGAGCTCAGGAACTATGAAAGCAAGAGGTCTAACAGGAAGACAAAAGCATTTGCTGATAAGAACCAGAACCCCTTCCTCAGCCGCAGAGCATCCCGGCGCAGGAGCAGCTGCAGCGCAGTGGTAATGATTGGGCACAGCAAGGAGGGTGAGGAGTCCTGCAGCTCCGCACATCAGGACAGCAAAGCAGCGATGGAGCATCACGATCAAGAGGATGCCCAGAATGTCCTGAACCTCTGCAAGGGGGATGTCTTGGACATTTTGACAATGCACATCACTGCTCCCCTAGAGGCATTTGTGCAAAAAAAATGATGCGGGAGCTGGTTACAGCTTTTTGTGCAGTCCAGAAAACCAGGAAGAACTGCTCCTGTTCAGCACCATTCCGACTTAGGTAGTTCACATCTGTCAGTCCACTCTGACACAGAAATGTGCTTGTTTGTGGGAGAAAATATTCTCTCCTTTTGTGTTCTTGATTAACATTGCATATGTTTGTTTTCAATTATTTTCTGCAAAGAATCATTATAATTGAGACATAATTGTGACTTGCTAGAGAAAGCAGCATTCTGAATACATGCACATAACTCTTAAGTTGCCTTAAAAAATGGTGATTAGTGTCCGAGGAGCAGCTACCTTTCCTATTGTGCAGTTTGTATTAGCTGATCTGAAGAAAGGCTGCTGTGTTCTGCCTAGCTACTTCACTTGTTTTAAGGCTCTTGGTTTTTATCATGTCACTTTGGCCTGGCCCCTTTATAGTGATGTTTTGGACAGATGCAAGTAGTTGATGAGAAGTTACTGATCTTCACTTGTTGCCACATGTAATCACCGGGTGGAACATTCTAAGTGTTTGATGCATGAAGAAGCAAACACAGAATTAAGTTTTATTTTACAATATGATCAGCCGTTATAGTTTCATTTGCAGACTCAAAACCCTTTGATTTAGAAAGCACTGCGAGGGCAAAGAGGAAAAAATGCTAGATTTAAGTGAGAATGATGGAATTAAGTATGAAAGAAGGCTCCTTCCCTCTTTCCCACTGTAAATATGAGAACAACATAGCAAATTCCTCATGTAATCCGAACTTCAAATTGTTTACTGTATCTTAGTGTTTATTGTGGTCATCTAAGTATACAATGCCAGCTGCAGCCGAATCTTTCTCTTTTGTGCAATGTCAATGTTTAATTCCACAGCACACTGACTGAATGTCAGACCCGAAGCAGGGCAATTATTTTACGCTTCCCGAAAGAGCTACTGCTGCCTGTGGCATCATCGGCAATAAATTCCTCATTACGCTGTTGGTTGGAGTTGATGTTTCTCTCTCTGCTCTCGGACTTGTTTTAATGTGAATTAAGAAGTAAGCCATGCCCCTGGCCAGACCTCATCCCCTCCAGTGCTGCCTCCTCTCCACCACATTTACCTCCCTGTGGCTCCCATTTCTTCAGCCCTGGTGAAGCTTGCCCCGAGGTGTGCCTTGCCCCTTCTGCCGCTCATACTTTTCCTCTTCCCAATATTTGCCTATTATATACAGCAATATTTCTTGTTCTGCACTTTCTCCTCAGCTCTTGGGCCTCATATTTCTGTCTTTCAGAGTGCGGGAGTGAATGCATGCAAAGAGGAGAGGGCAGATGAAGGAAACTCTCACATCCCCCCTTGCCAGCCCCCTTGGGAAACAACCAGGAGTTTCTCCCAAAAGGGAAGGGGAGCAGATCAGGCTCACCCCACAGCCCTTTGCCAGTCCTGGGACCAACAGCATCCAAGGGAACCGAGTGGGGATACTGAGAGCTCTCAGTCCTTTGTGTGTAGGGGAAAGTGTTATATACTTGGGCTAAATGAATTTTTTGGAATTCACAGTTGCCTTACTGCTGCAAACAGAGGGGGGCAGCCAATTAGGTGAGGTTTTTCCCTAAAGGAAAATATATATTTTTTTTAGATTAAATGAAAGTCTGAAACACATAAGGTATTAGCAGATGCCATAGAGGAGATGCATCTGGTTTTCATTGTAAATCTGCCAGAGGTTAGTTTCTCCTCTAGGAGTGAATGCATAATAATGATAGTAATAACACAGTATTATGTGAGGGCATAATAATAACAGTGCATAAGGACAAGGGAACAACATTAATGCAACACAGGCAACCTGAATTCTTTCTTTCTTAAGCATGTGGCTTTGCACCCTTCAATGTGTGCTTTTGAAGTTCGGTTGTGCAAGTCACTTCCTACCTACAAGCTCTTTAAAAGGGCCAACTAGCTGCCTTCCTGCTCCTGGGGCTTTAATGATTATCACACTGCAACGACCCCAGATCACAGCTCTGGAGCATCCCCAGCCTCTCCGCAGGCCTCTGCCATGTGAGCTAACGGAGGTACACGGAGCCTTGCTCTGTTAGGGGGGTGCCGAAGTTTGCTGACAGCAGAAGGAATAAACTTTCTTTTAATAAAAAAAAAATTAGCAGTGATGAACTGTAATTTAAAAAAAGTCAGGTAAAATTTACCCAAGCATCTGCAAATGGGCTATTCAAGCTGCTCAGCCTCTGCGGCAGAGTTACTTTTCTCCACTCAGGACAAGTCAAAGCACCAATTTTTAATAAGCCTCATTTAATTTTTTTTCTACTTTGACTGTACACCAAATATGAAATGCAATTACAAAACCCAACAAATTAGACTCTGACTTGGCACAGACTTGTACTATTTCCTCCCCTAGAAGCACCCCATAGACCTGAAATTGCACAGCCAGGCCCATTTATGGTATTTTTCATCTGTAAGGCACCCTAAGGGATTTTAAAAGTTGACATGCTTTTTAAATTGGATTTCCTTCAAAATACTGTAATACTTTCCTCTGAGAAGCTGCACATCTCATGCCAGAGATAGTGGAAAACTCTAAGGAAGATTACATCTCCCAGGAGAGAAGAGATCTAGATGGTGCTGTACGGAAGGGACATCAAGTTACAGAGAGAGCAAAACCACCAAGAGCTGTTAGAGAAGGAATAAAATTTCATCTCACATCCTCTCAGATTGTTCAAATCTTGTGAGAAATGGCTTGGGTTTGGTTGTAGGGTGATAATATGCATGACCTGAATTTATGTAGTCTATTACCTTGGGTTTTACTGAGTTTAGCTGTTGGACATAGCTGCTGCTTTCATGCAAATAATCTGTTTTCACGATGCTCCGTCATGAAACTTGACACAAACGCTGCTTGCCATTAGCAGTCTCATAAAAATATTCTTTTATGCCGCTTTGAAAAAGTCTTCTTTAAAGTCTTCTTTCTCCTCTTAAAGAAAAAGCACTGCACCGCTGTCCTCCTGGTGATTTTACAGCTGCTCTTTATCTTTGGTTTAGATCTTTCTGTAGGGAATACTGAAGAGCACACTTGGTTGGTGGTTGTTGTTGTTTTCCTTCTCTAAATACTTTCTCTCTGCCTAATTGGAGCTCAGGCAAAGGCCTCTGTAGGGCCTCATAAATCAGGCAGTGCTCAACTTAAAAACACAGTTCATGTCTTCTGAAGCCTGCATCCCTGTGAGTGATTTTGCCACCATTTCCTTGGGTTTATTTTTAAGGTCATAAAGAGTTGCGCTGGCTGACAGCCTGCAGTGCAGAGGCTGGGGATGCCAGGATGGAGGCAGAGGAAGGACATCCCAGGGGAAACACAACCTGCTGTCAGGTGGGAATCTGAACCTCCACAAAGTGAGATACAACCTTTTCCAGTTCCCTCAATCTCTGTGAAGATGTGATGGGCCGGAAAATACAACAGACTGTAATATTAAAACTTACGAAGCCATAAAAGCCTCTAGCGAGAGGTGAGATGTGACCCACTCTCACTGTAACCATCTCCAAGACCCCAAGGACCTGAGGAAGCGCTGTTTGATTACATGACTCATTGAAGCAAAACGTATCGTTTTCATGTATTTAAATTAAGGAATTTATTAAAAAAAAAACAAAACAAAGCCAAAAAACCAATCAAAACAGTGGTTTGATCTAGATACAGCAGCACTGTGACATTACTAGGACATTATGTACGAAGAATCCAAGCAGCCATAGAACACAGAAGCCTTTATCTTCAGTCACAATCTCAAAATGAAACGAACTTCATCAATGTTAAAGATCTCCCTGGAAAGAGAAACAAAACCAAACAGACCCTCCCCACCCCTACCCCTTTGGATACTAGAATGATTTAATTTTGTTTGTACAATACCAACAGCCACTAGCTCTTCTAATTGAGAACACTTGCTTTAATTTATTACAAAAATGATCTGCTGCCTCAGTTATGAAAGACAACTTTTAACATTGCTTCAGAAGTGTCTGCTCCTCTTATAGACTACAGTATTAGAAGTACTTAAAAACATTTAATCCCGGATATGCTCTTGAAGTTCAATCAGAAGGATATTCTGTGTGTGTTTATATACCAAATATGACTTTTAATTTTTAAAGCAGGTGAAAAGACTAACCCTAATATGAAACTGCAATTTTACAATTTAATTATCAGTCAGATATGGGCAACCACATGATAGTTCATGAAATCTTCAGGTCTATCTACATTGCTCAGAAACACAAAATAAAGTTTTTACAACTTTCACCTTCAAAAGGCTAAAACGTGAAGTCTGTTAGAAGAGTGTCCAGTGTTTAAAAGAAATGCAATTAAGGGAGACCGCATTCGATCCACATGAAACACAACTCGTTTGAGCCTGCTAATAAACGCATCTAACAGCTGCGTGTGGGGTGATGAGAAAGGAGAACGCATTTGCCATCCAGCCACTACCCGAAATGTCTCTTCTCTGGGAGCGGATCTTCCCTGCCGGAGCGCTGATTCTCCCAAAAACCCCGCGTTCCCCTGCGGAGCCTGCTGATCCCAGGCACACGGTGCCTCTTTCGTGTCCATCCTGGGCTGAGCTGACCCAGTGTCAGCCACGCGTGCATCTTTGTGACTTCACACAGCGTCTTAATGGGTACCTAGGGATTCCTCTGCAGGCCTGGCCAAAAAAGTCGACCCAATGAATGTTATTTTGTTCCCTTCCTCATAACTATTTCTGTCCAATATAAAAGAAAGACCAAGTGTTTGTGTGAATGCTGCAATTAGTAGCTAGCTCTTAAATAAGAAATTAATACTTCAGCGTTTGCACTGTCGTATCTGCTGTTGGAGATGTCTTTACAGAAGCACAGGGCATTCTGCCTCAGTATCTCCAAGAAACTAGGACAAACCAGTAATAAAAAAGAGCCCTAATTTACAAGAGTCATCTCCCTAGTCACATAAATAAGAGATGTTAAGCCTATTTCACTTAAATAATAATACAAGGAGTTGGTATTGATCTGTTTTATGCACAGACTCCAAAGTGCTTTCTATTGACAGACAGAGAGCACCCCTCCATGTTTAAGAATGGGAAAACAAAATTGCTCAGAGGATTGCCCAGGGCAGCAAAGAAAAACAAGGGCAGAATGGGAATGCAACCACCACTCCTGGCTCCACTACATAAACCAACGAGAATACATCTGTGCCAGCAGTAACATTCATCTTAGTGAAAAGGCAGCTATCTGTTTAAAATTGTTTCTTTCATAATGTCCGTTAGTGCTTTAGCTTGGCTGATCCAACTGCAGCAGCTTGGATTTGTATCATCAGAGAGATTTGGGGGAGGTGAGCGTATGATGCTGTAGAGTACTGTTGGCTTTCACCTTCTTTGGTGGTTTCCCTAAAGGAAATAATTTGGAAAATTCTCTGAACCAATTTCTTTCTCTTTTCTTTTTTGCAGTTAAGGACAGAAAGTTACTACCAGCCAGCACTGCATAAACAGGATTATTTAGTGCAAAAAGAGATTGTGTCCTGCCCAGCACACAAAAGTGAAGAACTGTTTCAAACTTCTGCAGGCTTTTTCTCAGCTTTAGCAGGGGGGTGTTGGTCATTATTATTCTTATTTTAACTAATTAGCAGTATTTAAATTGCAGGTCCTATTTATGAAAGGCTTGCCATAGACAGCTCTGGATCCTTCAGTCTTCCCTGGAGCCACTGAACAGGCCGATTCTCCTGAACTTCACTGCCAAACGTTGCTCCCTGCAGCCTGGAACCATCCTCGGCCAGGGGAGCCTTCAAGTCTCTGTATCCCACTCCATTCATCGCTGGACTTTTTTGATGCAAAGCCAGCAAAAAGTGGTGATTTTGGGAAGCTGGCACCTGTTACCTAAGTATTATTAATTTTAGCCTGGACTTATAGAGCTCCGCAGGCTACTTTGTGTTCATGCCACACATGTGAAGGCAGATGGTGTGCATCCCAAGGGGCAGACTAACCCAAGGAAGTGCTTTCAAAGCAAAGTCCAGGCTTTTCAAAGATTGTATGGGAAACGCATAGAAGTGTCTGAGGGATGACCTCATCTACACTGAGATATTTAACAAGTGAGTCTTACAAATCTGAACTGAAAAATAAAGAAATCCCAACTGTGGAGCAGAGATTAAAAGCCCCCTATCTTGTCCTCAATGAAGTCAGGTCCTGCAGCCACCCGTGGATGTCCATAAGCAGCAGCAGCTGTGCTATAGGGCTGTGCAGTTATTGCTCTTCCAGAAAAGTCTACATAGGGAACTCCTGACAGGCCCAGACACACAGGAACAGAGATCTGTGTGATGGCTGGGCAGGTGCCTTCTTGCCTCGTCAAACTTACACCTGGCCCTCATGGAGACACCGTTGTGTCTGAGCCACAGGCCAGACCCCATGCTTAATATGACCTCGCATGTGCAATTTCAGGGTTACTCAGAAACCCATGAGTAACCAGTGATGAGCCAGGGAAGAACGGGCAGTGATGTGTGATAGTAACTGCCACAGTTAGAAGATACACACGTTATGGGAGCTTCCTCACTGTCCTCCGGAGCTCACAGCTTCTCTGTCTTACCTGTCCTGCCCATGTTTTTTTCACTATTATTTTACTATTGGTTTTCTGGTTTTCTTTTTTAGCTGAGGCATCTCTAGATCAACAGCAACTGGACTTGAAATGTGAGGCTTCGACAGCTGAAGCCAAGAATTCGAGCTGGCTCCTGAGGTTTGGTTGTCAACATTAAGAATCAGTGTTTTCAAATCAGACACTTTACTGGGTCTGCCAAGTTTGATTCCCTATTGCTGATAGCACTCTTAGCCATAGTTTCTGGGAGAGGGGATGACTGCAAATTGAGATGGTACCACACTGTTCTTACGGACAGCTGGTATTGTCTCTGAAGTGCAGTTACCAGGCACCCCTGATCAGTAGGGCCAGATGAACGCTGTGATATTTAATTCTGCAGCTCCCTGACGCTCAGTTTGGTCACCCGTACCTGTTCGGTTTGATCATCCTCACACCTTTCCGAGCTTCACAAGCAGGTTTTTGTTCAGAAACAGCATCTGAGTCATGGCTGTTCTTGTAAAAAAATCTCTCTTTAGATAATCCAGGTCAAGAGTGCACACGTAAGAGTTTATTACTTGTTGGTTTTTTTTTCCTTCATTGTGCCTTTGTTTAAAAAAGCCTCTCATCCAACCAGTGAGTGGGAAAAAATGGTGTAAGACTTAGGTGAACCTTGAGACACTGTAGAAATTGAATAGCAAACATCTGAATCATAAAAGCCAGTGAACTAATGTGTTCATCAGACTACCCAGTAAAGATTTAAAAATAAAAAACATGCTTGGATAATTCAGGATCAGATTGCAAAAGGTTTCTGATTCTTGACAAGAGCTAAGTTTGCTCATCTGTCTATTTAAAACAAGCAACTAGATCTGAATGTATCAATTTTTTAAAAGTATTTGTATTGCAATTGGAAGGGAGAAATAGAAAACTGATCAGTCTGGAAAGCTATTAAATAATGACTCCTGCCTGCTCCTTTGTTATGTACAGATCCACCTCAAAAACAATTGGCTTTGAACCAAAATACTAAAATTCCCATTGCAAATGCTGTTGGATTTTGCAATGTTGTTGGATGATGACCCTGTAAGTCTTTTCTTTGTTGTTTTCAGAGCTCCTGAACAACCACAGCTCAGTGTTTCTTGAATTTGGCTCCATGGACACCAAGTGCCTGTGGAAGCCTGGCTGTTGGCTGTGCAGGGGAAGGCCTGGGCAGGGCTTCAGCCCTGAGGGCTGGGCTCAGATCGCTCCTGGTCACACAGTGGAAGGGAGAGGAGCGTGGTTCTACGCCAGTCATGAGTGCGAGGTGAACTGAATAATAATAATTAAAAAAGAAGAAGAAAGAAGTAATAAAAAAGCAAAGCCTGTAGGTTTGCTGTAGGCAAACTCTGACTAGAGGATTCCTAGGACTGTTCATTATCACTGGTGATGTCTGATACTGATTGAGTCTTTCAGGGCTTGGATGCCGAAAGAGCACAGCAATTCCACATGGTAATACTGTTTAAAGTCTGTCAGACAGGATAGCAACACTTGAGGGATGTGGCATAAAATCTCCCTCAACTGGTTTTGTTTTCTGTCTCTCCCCTTACTCCCTCACTGCTCCCAAGGGGCTGGGATCCAGAGGAGCTTCATCCCAGGCTTGAAGTGCATATGAGCATCCTTCCTCCGTACCATCTTGAGGATTCAGGATATCTCACCCTAGCATAACGTCCTCCAACTACCAGGACTCACTGAATGCAGCTCTCATCATTTGTGAACTTTGCGCTGTCCCTCTGTCTCCACTGCTGGGGTCCCGGAGCTGCTGAGTAAGGAACTGTCCTGGCTGAAAGGAGAGCAGGAGAAGGCACATTTGCTGTCATTCACTGTCGTCATGTTAAAAAGTCATCCACCACCGGTTAAGGCTGATAGCATTTAAGATGCATAAGGCCATCTACAATCTATTTGCAATTCGCTCACCAGCTTTCAGGAAGTGTTTGGGTTTGGTTTTTTTTTTAAAGTAGGATTTTATTTCCCAAGTGGGAGATGGTAAAGAAAGAAAATTTAGTAACTTTGTGCACCAAATTGGTAACACATAGCCCTTGGGCCCTTATCTGCAGTTTTATCAGATTTATCCAATGTAATATTAATGGACTAAGCCTTCTCCTGACCATCTTTTTTCCTTCCTCATGGTGGTAGGTAGATAATATCAACCACGTTTTTCTGATGGGGAATGTGCTTGTCTGTTGCTGTAGTAAAATAAAAAGAGCTTAGTCTTTCACGCTAGCCCCCATCCAGCAACCCCTTCCCCTAGCATCAGTGCAGAGGATGAGATCCACTGGGGGTGCACAAGCGTGTTGTATCCCATTCTGTTAGAAGGTGATGTCTTGGAGTGACAGAAACAGATCAGAGCTGCACAACATTTGTGGGTCTCCAGGAAGAACTAAGATGTGCGTTGTGTCTTGTCTCAGGTGCGCTGATACACATCAGTTGTCTGGCTAAGATCTGTTCCTCCACTTCTCACCTCTATTTCTTGAAATCAGGTGAAATCCCACATTTTAAAATCTCCCAGAGCTAATGTGTCTTCATCCAGAGGGTGCTCAAGTGACTGATGAGATTCTCGTTGACATAGGTAGGCCATGAGAACAGAACTGGAGGTAATAGCCCTATCTGTGCATAGTGGCTTTCACCTCGACAATATTTCATTTCCCTCTTGTCAGGAAGCTGAAACCATTATAGATTTAGTTTATAGCTGATATATAGAGAGAAAAATCACTCAAAATTCTCATCTATTACTGTCTCTCTAAAAACTTGCATCTTCCATAAGATCTGCAATGCCATCATCTGACATGGGAGAGCAGCTGAAGCTCTCCCTGAGCACCACCAATACAGGAAAAAGGAATTTCTGGACCATGCTGATCTGAAAGAAGAGGAACAACTTCGCAGGCACAGTTACACAGCCTGACTGCACGTCTACTAGTGATCAGGAAATCTGGAGGCTTTTGAAATGATGTGGACTTGCATCTTAACATCCTTTACTCTTGAGAAAGGTGCCAACACCCCATCTTTCTTTCTTGACTCTTCTCTGTCAGCTGCTTTATGCAAATTCTGGCCCTGTTTTGTCTCTCTCCCTCAGGACCTCAAGCTGTTTTAGCAGGCAGTTCCTGTGACTTTCTCACCCAGGGCTTTGCCACTACTAACCTGCATCTTTTTTCCCTTCTGCGTTGGCCAGATGGAACTTACACATGACAGTCTATGAAGACTTCCACTGGAGCGGTGCTTCCTTGTACCCTGGGGTAACTGCACTACCATTTAACAGGGTTTTAGACACCCCAGGCTGACCTTCAGATGTTCCTGATGATCCAAAGGTATAAAATCAGACTGCTCTAGCCAACACTGTTAAGAGTATGGTGAACCAACCTGCTTTACAGAACACATTAGGCTATGGAGAGCCTGTTGAAGGGAAGTAACCATATTTTTGATCTGATGTTCTAAATAATAATAGATAGTGGCATATTTGAGAAGAGCACGATTCTGACGCCTGGGGTACTGCGCATGATCCTGACTGATCCTATTTATACTAGTGGGAATGATGTTTTCATCCATGGTTAAAGGATCCTGACAAAGAATGGTGGAACCAAAAGTGGACTATACTATTTCATAACTGATGTTTTATTCAATTAAGTTGAGGACCTAATTGAGGGCATGAGTCATGGTGTGTTTGGCATGACACATGGAAGGACTTTAAGTGCAGATACAACCTACAGGTTCTCCTACTGCCCAAAAGCAGCTCAGAGCCCACTCTGAACCTCCACAGCTCAGCTCTAGGAAGCTGTCATGCATCTCATGGTCAGCACAAACCAGACTATTGAATTTCTCTCTTGCTACCTGTTTGATGTGAGCAACTGTGGAAAGGCCTTGGACTTGTGACTGCAGCATGGAGAACACTCAAGGGTTTTGCTCTCATTTCAGCAGGTGCAGCTTTCAAGTCCTTGAAAAACAAATGGTCATTTGCTTTCCTGGTCACCTCTCACTCAGCTTTGTTCTTGCTGCCATTAGAAATGGCACAAAAACTAGTGACAGGGAAGGGCTTAAAATAGGGCTCCCTTTCTAACCAGAAAGGTTTTGATGAGCTCACAATGTAAGTGCAAATCTCAGCTGTGCTGGTCCCATGACATCACAAACCTTAGGCATAGCAAGTAGCATTCTTGAATGCATCAAAATCTTGTCTTTTAGCATTTAATGCGAGACATTACAAACTAATGAAGAGGAGAAATGTATGCAGTGTTGCTGTAAACCAAATATACAGATGTAAAATAATTAAGAATAAACTGCTCCATAAAAATGCATGTCAATAAAACCCAGTCTGGTAAAGTGATTTATGAATAATTTCCTAGAGTTACTAAAAAGAATGATTTCTCGTTTGAGGCTCTGGAAGTCTTGAGTCACATTTTGTTTTCTTTTAAAAAAATGTCTTAAAACACATGGCTTTACAGCTGCTGCTTGGAAAATATACACCTCCAAAGTCTGACTTTCATTTAAATACAAATGTACAAAATGTAAACTGAGACAATAGAGAAATTTACAAAACTTTTCTTTAAAAATAATAAAGACAAAATTCAGTTCTAGTATGATGCTATTTAAATACGTGCAAGTAGTCATGTTCATTGAATTTCTATTGCAATGTTCTAAATAGACAAATTTGATTCACACAGTCTTGAGTGCCACCTCCAAAAACAGACCTGAGTGGAAAGTTCTTCTTAAAATGCGAGGCTCCACTGGAAGGAATGGATAGAAAATCTCCATTTTTGGGAGATCCTTTTATTTTCACTCAACGGTGGAGACTCCCTCATCCATAGAAGCTCCATAGATTATAGTGGAAGGATGCAACACCTTGCTTCGTAAAACTGAGTTGGAACTAGCTGCTTCCAGTGGAGTTTGAACTTACGTGATTTGAATTTATGTGGTGATTTAAACTGGCCTTTGAATTTGGAGAACTCTTTGAATTGTTCTGATGCTGCAGAAAGAGGAAGACAGTGACAATTAGATTCCCCAAATAAGCCATGCTTTCTTTTACGCCGACATCGTTCATTTTGTGGTGATAGCGTACTGACTGGACTGCAAGGCTTTCGTTTGAAGATCTTTGAATGTAAAATATTCTTCACTTTCTTACCTGTGTTCTCTCTAGGTCAGGAGGACCATGGCAGTTCTTGAAGAATGTAGCAAAGAAGTCTCACTCCAGCTCCAGGAATCAAATCAATTCACTGCAAAATGTCAGTATCTGCTAAATCTGACTAATACAGAAGATACCTGCTAATGCTCAGGTGTGGTTTTAACCCTACAGAAATAGATTGGTCTAAGAGCTTTATTTAGATTATGAGTGGTGCCATAGTGCCTCAGGAAAGCTCTATAGCACTTATTCTCTGGTCTGCTCTGTTCTCTAGAGTCTTTGTTTCCTGCCATGACTACTTCACTCAACATTTGCATTTTTCTTTTCTTTTTAACACATAAATCAAAAGTTTTCACAAGGAACTTATCAAAGCCATACAAACATTTCAAAAGGTATTTTAGCACATCACTAAAAATTAGTTTGGGTAAGAAGTTTTCAACCACTGGAAACAAAGCTGATGAAAAATGCTGGAACTTCCTATGGTAAAAAAAATCACAAGACTTAGGTGGGAAACCTGGGATAGGCAGTGTTAGCCAGGAAATTACCAGGTAACTGTGACAGCAAGCCTCTCTAAGACATACTGTCTTTCTCCTACAAAAATATCACCAGAACATGGATGGGCATCTATGGGAGGTTCCTTGTCTTAGACATAAAAGATCTCACCTGTCGTTTAAATATTCTCTGTAGCAATCCTTTCTTGGGTGGCTCTGGAGGGTAACTTTTGTTTAGGTCTGGTGAAATAGTACCATTTGGTCCAAATACATTCAGTTCTTTGAAACACTCTGTTTCTATCATCTAGTGGAATAGAATAAGACAGAAAAAAGGAAATTATGCATCTGTATTAAATATATTCCAGTTGCTCAAAGTCAGGATCAGGACCAGCAGCTTGAGCAATACGTTAGGAGAGTTAACAGCTGAACTCCTGCTGGTGGCTATAGAAGGCAAATAGGATGTACGAAAAAGAGAGGTTGAGTCTGCTCTGCATCATTGCACATCAGTCTTATTAGATGCTGCCCCATAAAGCTTTCTGTTCTTTTCTTCAGCACTGTGGAGAACACTGGGTAAAGACAGGCACACTCACAAAATCCCAGTTATTAGCACCCCTCTGCCCAAGTGGATCTGCTGTTTGATCCAGTGTCAGCTTATGAAACCCACTGCTGGCTGTGTTTTGACATCAAACAGAAACAAAGACCCAAATCTGGAAACCCTGAAGCAGTTGAAGGTCCAGAGTCAATACTGCTGCAGCTGGGACCTGCTGCAGGTACAAGGCAACGAGTGAGGTCAGGGTCACCAACGGAGGAACCTCCCATGGAAGCTCCTCAGAGCTGCTGTCAAAACACCTCTGTAGAAATCCAGGAGAAGGAAGTACAGTGGGATCCTTGCCAATTTACACAAACGTGCAGAGCCAACAGATACAGTCACCTGAACCTAACATCTGTGGTACATTATAGATCTTGAAAGAGGCCATTTGTAACTTATAAAAGCATTAGAGTCTGGAAAGTTATCCAGTAGCCATATATTAGTGGAAATATACAGCTCCTCTTAAACCATCTGTATTAGGGGTTTTATTGGAGTAATTTTACTATGATACATCCTTACCTCATTTTGCCATGGAATAGACACTGATCCTGTGGAAAACTTGGAATAGAAATCATCATCTGTTTGGTCCAGGTTAACTCCTTTCACTGTGGAGAACTGCTCGATGTCTAACACATCCTTGCAGTACACTGCTCTGGGCTAGCTCAGCAGACAAAGGGGAAAAAAAAGCAAAATAGCAAGAGAAAAAATATTTCTGAGGCTGATCATGTGTTTCATTCACAGATTCAGTCAAGTGAGAACGCCTAACAACAAGTGACTATCTGCATCCTGCTTCTCTAGACTCGCTCTGCCCGCATGTTTATCATCAAAGGCTGACTTTGCTTCAAGCATGTTAAGCTTCCCACTTTGAAGTCTTTAAATCATCAGCGCAGCCGAAGTGGTTTTAGTCATCCACCATACCATATGGTTAAGAGGTGAGGGGGAAAGGACAGACAGAGCAAGGAAACAAAAATCAAATCCTTCGGTAGTCTTTTGTTTTAGAGAGGGAACAACAGAAAACCAGAGTGTTTATGAGTGACACACTGGAGACAGCTGTGAAAAGGGACCTTCTGCTCAGGTAGCTGGGGAGTTTGCAGCTGAAAAGTTTAAAGGAGCGTATACTAATTGCTAAAGAAAACAGAAGAGGTTTGGCATTTTCCCATTGTTTTTATTAATAGCTCAGCTGCTGGAAGCTGTCCAGAATCACCTCCATTAACTCTTTTAGCTTGACTGCCTTTCTTCAAACAAATAGTCATATGGCTTTGCCTTTTGAAACTACTCAATTTTCTGGGATGACAGAGACAGGACTCTTTGCAGTGATGCTGTTTCTAGCTTCTGTTCCAGCAGGTAGCCACAGAAAGGAGAAATAGTCCTCACTGGTACCTGTCATAGTGTGGTCACCTGCATGCCTGGAGAGCTCCATCAATAACACATTTATCCCTTGATGCACTGGGATAATCGAGGGGTGGTTTCTGGGACCAGCCTGACCTGCTCAACTCAAGCACGTGTTGATCCCACTGTCTATCAGGACTGCACAACCCAGAGGTCCAACCAGGCAGTATTTTATCTAGACCTGAGCAGTGTGACCAAACAAATCAAGTTATTCCTGATGGAAGTTCTATTTGCTGAGGCTGCATCCCTCTGCATTCCTGACGGCTGCAACCCACAACATTTTTGTGGAGACAGAGTGGTCTAGAAGAGGATGGAGAGACATGGGTTAGATTAAAACCTTTGCCACTGGCTATATAGCTCTGGGTGATTCCACTGACTTCAGTAAAGACTTGGAAATCTATGGATGAAATGTCAAATAAATTAAATTAGGGGCAGCTCTTGAGTTCCCAATAAATAGCCATAAAAATTTATGTGCCTCTGCTTTAGCAAATATGTCTATAAGAGGTGCCTTCCAGGCCTTACATGCCACAGTTAAGCTTTTAATACGCTCTGGCGGATCCCAAATTTGAGCCCAGAATTTTCTAATTTTCTACATCAGAAAGAAATAGTAGCTTGTCTCCTATTTCTTCCCACTAAAGCAGGTCGTAACACCATGGGCTAATTGGCAGGAATAACTAGGCCGCATAGTAAAATGTAAAGCAAAACCAGAGCAGCTAAAGTAAACTTTTGTAGTGTTCAGACCACTTTGGTTTGGTTGAGTTTGCAGCAATGTGAACGAGAGCTGCCAAGATGTTACTTTCCTTAATATGTTAAAATGGCAGTGTTTACTTAGAACCATATGGGAACTTTAAGGATAGAGGGTCTAGCCAGAAAGAGAGCCCTGCAGGAGGAAAATAATCAGATAACTCTGCACTGGGGTAGAGACCGACACCACAAAAGGGTGGAAAAGTTTTGTTCTTGCCAATGCAACAAAGACTTCCAGTATGTGCGAGACTGGTGTGCAAACCCCAGTAAGGACTCAGTGTCGGGTTCCCTGCCCCACGAACACCAACAAGTTCAAAATGCTCTCTCAGGTCCAAGTCACCTCCTCTGCTCAGGGTGACACTTGATACCTGAACCTGGTCCAGACTCCCTGTACTGATGATGATCCAGTCCATTCCTCAGTTCCCTGAAGCTTTGGACTTTGTAATTCTGATTTCGTCTCAGCAGATAAATCTATGTATCTGTATGCATACATGTGGCTTTCACTGCTGATTATTCTGAGCACCACCTGGTCCTAAACATATTTATTCTCACACCACTGTTGGGGGTAAGGCAGCACAAAGGTTCCCAGTTTAAAGTTTGGGAACTGAGGCATGAACAGATCAAGCGGTGCCTCCAGTGTCACACCAGACGACTGTGGTAAAGTAAGTGGGAATGAATCAAGCCCCACCACCCCCACCCTGCATGCACATCTCTGCAGAGCAGCTCTCCTCTTCCTTCCCAGCCTGCCCACTACAGCCCTGCACCTTATCACATCTTCCTAGGGCAGCAACCCATACAGGGAGTGACGACAGCTCTAAGAGAGAAAAGTTATTTTAGAAACAAATGTCTTGAGAGAGGCCACTTCTTCCTATTGTACTTACATCAGGGACAAAGGGAGGATCCAGCATTGCTGCTTCTAACCGCTTGTAATTCATGCTCTTGAAGAAGGGGTGCCTCTTCACTTCTGCTGCACCTTCCCCTTGGCATCCCAGCCGCTGCTTCACATCTTTGGTGAGGAGCTGAAACACATCAAGAGGAATGGTAAGGATGTCGGAGAAGCAAGAGCTCCACAAAGATATTTTTATCTCCTGTTGGGTTTGAATGTGCCCAGAGGGAAGCACAGGAGGGAATTGTAATTGCTGTTACTTGATGGCCAAAGTTAAATGGATTAGGACTGCACTGCTCTACACTGGTGAAACCCTTTGAAAATTACCTCCTATAAAGTGTTTACAGTCAAAACAGAGACTGCTGCTTCTGCTTACTTTCAGTAAGCACTTTCAAAAAGAGGTCTGACATATATAATAATATATATACATGCATACTCATAAGTCCCATGTGCTCTTTCTCAGGTTTGGTTTTTTTTTCATGTTACTCTTGTAAGAATAATTTTCCTGTGTTACTTAGGCTGGGTGACATCACCATCAAATTGCATTTCCCTCCACCCGCTGCAGTATATCCTAGCACATCACACAACACCAACCCATTGAACCAACCCTTTGTGCTCATGGGCCTATCTCTGCTGACCCCAAGGGGACTTTTGTCCATGGAGCCAGTATCAGAAACCATCCTCAGTTCAGCCGTGTTTGTTTTCAGAGAAGGGCAGAGCACCTAGGTACCTCTGATGGAGCAATGGAGACAAACTGAAATCAGCATCTTTGATCTGATTGATAAACAGGTCCACAAACACAAACACAAGGGTGGTAGGACCTGGAATGTGGATGGACCAACTGATCTGCAAGACCAATGATCTGCAAGTTCAATGGAAAAACAATTCTGGCACAGACTTCTTGGTGGATGAGGAGACAGAACACGTAGCCAAATCTTCACCAAAATGTCTCTTCTTTTAAATCATACGCATAGAATCAAGTAAGCTAACTCACTGTCTGAATACATCACATCTAAACAGTTGAAGAGAGGCATAGCTGAGAATGCAAATGACTAGTGCAAAAAGACCATCCCTTGGGACAGGGACCTTTCTAAATGTACCACTGACTGCAGGCAACTGCTAAAAAGTGAAGGTTTACAAATTTCTTTCCTTTTATTTTTCCTTCCATTCGTCTTTGAGGATGCCTACATGATGCTCTCTTACATAGAGGAGGGAAAGCATAAAAACACTGGCCTTTTTCCAGAGGAAGGCTATGTCTTCCCAGACTGGGCCTACACCACTGTCGCGCTGAGAAAATGGTAGTGGGGCCTGGCCAGTGCCAGGGCCTGGCCAGTGCCAGGGCCTGGTCAGGAGCGGCAGAGCTGAATACAATAACAGCAAGACCTTGCAGCACCTGGCTGAGGCTTGCTTAGGAGAGCAGGAGGCAAACAGCTTTGGGAGGGTCAGAGAGAAAAAGAAGTGTTTTAGGAAGTTTTTCAGTGCAGCACTGCAGGAGGTTGGGAACGGGGAGCCAGGCAGCTTCCTCCACTAAGGCAAAGTTGTCTGGAGATGTTGCCTGTAGGCTTTCCGCTCAAAGTACGCCCCAGTACTGGTGGGTTGTGTTGCTGCCTCAGCCACATAATCTCTAGGAGCAGGAACCTTGAAAGAACTCTTTGTTGCTCATGGGAGGTCAGTAATCTTTCCTCTGCTGTTTGTCTAGAGCCGAGTTTTCTTGTCCTTATCACTGATTTACAGGGTCACAGCTCTTGAGGCTTCTCTGAATGCTCTGCTACCCCCTGGGCATCGGTGGTTTTCTTATCTGACTTCCACAGCCTCCTCAGTTCTGCATTTTTTTTTTGCTAGGGGCCTCATTTCCAGCCTGAGACAGGCTCAGGATGCACCGAGTATGCAGAGCTCATCCTTCAGATAGTCCTGAGCAAGCTACAATGGCAGGGGCCAAGCAGCCAGAAGAGGTGGTGAAGGGGTTTGTGGGACATAAAGAAGTCTTCTGCTCAGCTCCTTCTGCCTCAGCAGTAGCAATAGCCAGAGGAGACTGAATGGATTGAGGGATGGGGGAAAAGCTGGTGGTTCTTGCCACAACAGCAATTTCCAGCTTCTGAATAGCAATGTCCCTTTCTTCCTCAGAGTTTCCTCTGTTTCTGCTGCTGTCTAGGTGGTGACATCTGGTCTGACTGATCACCACGACTGGTTGGTTCATAGATGGAAGAAGACTTGAAGAAACACCTCTATGCCTCACCATCCTCCGAGCATACAGATTCATGGGATACAGCACTGTATTGATCCAGCACATAGGAACATATATTTCTCAGGGCATTTCTCTAGAGCTTACATTCCACAGGTAGAAGGAAAGAGGGATGTTTTGCTTTCAAAGAATCACAGAATACAGAGTCACAGAATATTAGGAGTTGGAAGGGACCTCTGAAGATCATCCAGTCCAACCCCTGCCAGAGCAGGATCACCCAGACCAGGTCACACAGGAACATGGCCAGGCAGGTTTTGAAAGTCTCCAGAGAAGGAGACTCCACAACCTCTCTGGGCAGCCTGGGCCATGCTCTGGCACCCTCACAGTAAAAAAGTTTTTCCTCATGTTCAGGTTGAACCTCCTATGCTCCAGCTTGCTCACATTGCCCCTTGTCCTGTCATTGGTTGTCAATGAGAAGAGCCTGGCTCCTTCCTCCTGACACTCACCCTTTACGAATTTATAAACATGAATGAGGTCAGCCCTCAGTCTCCTCTTCTCCAAGCTAAAGAGACCCAGCTCCCTCAGCTGCTCCTCATAAGGGAGATGCTCCACTCCCTCCATCATCTCTGTAGCTCAGCTGGACTCTCTCCAGCAGTTCCCTGTCCTTCTTGAACTGAGGGGCCCAGAACTGAATACAGTATTCCAGATGTGGTCTCACCAGGGCAGAGTAGAGGGGAAGGAGAACCTCTCTCTGATCTACAACCACCCCTTCTGATACACCCCAGGATGCCATTGGCCTTCTTGGCCGCAAGGGCACACTGCTGGCTCATGGTCATCCTGCTGTCCACCAACACCCATAGGTCCTGTTCTGCCTGGAAACCTTTCAGGTTCTTGCATGAGAGTTCAAGCTCTCATGGTCTCGAGAAAAAGGTTTTTGTTGTGGATTTTTTTGTTATGTTTTGTTTTGTTTTGTTTTTAAATCCCAACGGTAATTTGGATTTAGCCTACATGAGGAGGACTGCTTTGGCATTTCCAGTCAAGGTCTGCTTTGCTCTATTGTGGCTGGGCAGAGAAGAAAAAAGTTGTTTTGACCTTCTATTCTTATGTTGAGAAGACTTTCTTGACATGTGGAAAGAAGAATCTGAAGGGAGAAGGATTACTTTTACTACTTGTGGCTCTGATATACTTTTGGAGCAAGTATAAGGAGCAAGTTGTAGCAGGAAGGGGTAGATTTGGACTTGCCTGTAGATGATAAAGGAGACCTCTGCAGTTTCTGCTCTACAAGCCAGGTGTGAAGGGAAGAAAGGGGGTTACTGTCCTCTCTGTGCAGCCAGAAATTCTCCTGCCTCTGGACTAAGTGGGAAGATCAAGCTGATCTGGAAATTTACGGTTGCCAGGCTGTAAGTGTTAGAAGTTGTTTGAAGTATGTGGTCAGAAGATAGGGTAGTTGAGGACAGAAGAAGCCTGTCTGGGGATTCCTGGACTCCTTCGTGATAAACAAGGGACTATTCAGGAACCTTGTATCCAAGGAGGAAGTCTCTGGGGCATGAATGCAGTTGCTGGTGGGTGGCTGGCCACTACAGACTGAAAGACACAAAAGAGAACAAGCCACAGGGAATGGGCTGGGACTGAAAGATCACAGAAAGGAGGAGATTCTCCTGCAAAACCCTGCTGAAGGGGAGCAGCTGTCTTCTTGAAGAGAGTCACAGGAGTGTCCCAATGGAGAATAAAACCAAGAAATTAATGGAATTTGGTAAGCTGTAGCTGCAGCCAGCTCTAGAGATGGCAGCAGATGAAACCAAGCACTTCCCCGGCTTCTGTTATGGATATCAAGTGATAGCATGCACTAGAATATTTTCCAGAAGGGCAAGTCCTTCCTTTCTCCAAACAGTAATGAGTCTTGTACCATTTCCTGCAGCCCCAGCAGCTTTCTGCAATAGGAAACGTGTGTAATAACTTGAAATACGGATCCTTGAAATACAGAAAACAGAGATAACTGCTATATGTTTCAAGTAATCTCTACACTTTTATTTAATTCAGTATCAAAGGATGTATTTAGTATGAATAGAGAGCAGAACAAAAGCAACTACATCAGGCTGATGACAAGCCCTCCTGGGACAGTAGTGCAATGAGCCAATCAAACATAATTTATGTGTAATTCCACAGCCAAAGTCTATGGAGAATTCACAGAGCTTCAGATCTGAAGATGGCTTAGGCCATCCAACCACGTATGAAGTTGATATCAAGCAGCAGAAATTTAAGTCCTGGTAACAAAGGCTTCAGATGACACTGAATATGTGGAAATGAGGGCAGGATTTAGTCTACAGAGTTATGGGCAAAGCATGGCTAGCATAGGACTTTTAAAGAAGAGTCTTGAGTAGCAGTGGCTAAGCTACATTAAGAGCTTTTTCTTGATACAAAGAACTCTCTGATACTTGCATGTCACTCATTCGATCCCCACTGGGGGTACAAACTCTGCAACATTTGAGACTTTTTCCATGGCTTTGTTTTGCTTCATTTACAAAAAGAAACAACTGTTGTGAGGATTGCTAAAAAAAGCCAACAGTCCCCAAAGAACTGCTTTATTTATCTTCATGTGATCAGTCAGTTCATATCCAGATCATACATACCATGTCATAAATAACTCCAAGGCCTAAGATGTTAGTCCTAAAACTCTAGGAGTAAAGGAAACTTTTTGTATGAGAAGAGTGCAAAAAATTGCTGCTCGGGAAAGAAGAAAAGGGAAATGGTAAAACCACTTCCATTGATCCAGCTGATCAAGTAGCATAAGGGATCACCTAGATAAATTTCAGCCCTGAAACAGAAGTAAACATACTATTTTTAACAATTTTTAGAGAACAGAAAAGTAATACTGTGGTCACCTCTCAATTACTAAATAAGACAAGACAGTGGTGTGAGAACTGGAGATGCCAGACTGACATAAATGGCCGTATACTGCACTGCTTGTGCTTATGAAATCACAGCCCAATCCAGCCAACTGCAGAGTCAAACCTCTCTCAGGTATGGTGATAATTAAGCTTATTGCAAAGGCTTACTACAGAAGCTTTATTATTATTGTTATTATTATTATTAGCAATAGCAATGATAATCATTTGAAGAGCACCTTGAAGTGTGTGAGGTGCCTATTATCTTTTAGTTGGTTGGGGAGGCACTTTGGGAAGGGAATGGAGATCAGAATCACAGAACAGCTGAGGCTGGAAGGTGCCTCTGGAGATCAAAAATCCCTCTGCTCAAAGCAGTCACCTACAGCAGGTTGGGCAAGGCTGTGTCCAGTTGGATTTTGGATATCTCCAAGTATGGAGACTCCACATCTTCTCTAGGTAACCTGTTCCAGTAGTTCACTGCCCTCACCATGGCAAAGTGTTTCCTGATGTTCAGAGGGACCCTCTTGTGTCTCAGTTGGTGCCCATTGCCTCCTCACCTGTCACTGGGCATCAAACCAAGAGTTTGGCTCCATCTTCTTTGCACCCTCCAATCAGAGATCCCTTTTGTGGAGTAAAATGGAAGCTGCAGGAATAAAAAGCAGCAGGACGACAGTCTGCGGGAAACGCAGACAGTGACAGAGTGACAGAACAGTGCAGCAAGAGGGGCCCATCTACCACTGTTGACTTGAATGCACTTCAAGTCACATCTTTGGATGCAAGACTGCACTTGTCAGGGAAAACACGCATGTACATCAATGAAGTACAAGTCATAACAACAACAAACAGGGAGCATTTCCTAGAAAGATTGGATTTTTTCACAGAAAAAACACACCATGAACCAGTTATGTTATATGGGAACTATGGGTTGGGGAGCTTCCCAGAAAGCCAGCTGCCCCTGTTCCTAATTATTTATTATTCATCTCTGTTTCGGTCCAAAATGAGGTCTGATTTATGGGAAATGACTTAGAAAATGAAACATGGAAATATGGGATGGATGATGATTAATGGAAGCTATGATATGTGCCTGCAAAAATGCAAAGGGCATAAACATCCAGGAGAGGAAGGTTGACATGGGGTGACACTGAAGGGTTTTCCTATGAGTGAATGAATGAAGATAATATCTTTCCTGATGGAGATGCTGTTAGCTCATGGAGTAAGCTTTGACGAGGTTAGGTGACATGGTGGGAAATGCGGTGTTCCTCACTCCTGCCCTGAAGAGTCCACTGCAGGAAAGCCTTTTGTGCTGGCACTTTGTGAAAGCTCAATTTATATCTATGTACTGCTACTTTATGCTTAATTTTGCAGGTATGATGAGTACTTCATCATCACTTCTTTGCTTCCTTGTTGAGATGCTGATACAAATCATCAAAGTTCTGGTTTTCAATACAAAGAGCAAAAAGAATTTGAGGAAACATGTTTGGATCATGCATTTTTAAAAATAACACTTGATAAAATAAATGACTTTTGGATGGAAAACCACAAATGCCATCGTGCTCAATATCAGAAGTAAGGCTCTTCCAGCCTTAAGGCACAGTAATTTTAATGCATTAATGTTCAAAAAGGACAGGGTTATCTTTGGATCCATTAAGAGTTTGCACAGACCACCTAAATAAATATGCCACACAATTGGACAGTGAAGCAGTAATGATCAAGTTGTCAGGAATGATTTATTTATAGTTCATGCTTCCCTGAAGCAAGGGACTAAACCAGATGACTTCCTGAGGTCCCCGACTCCCTGAAACCATAGACTCTATGGCTCGAAGATGAAAATGACCACTACACAATAATGACCTTCACTGTCTACTCCCCTGGGAGCAGTAGGTCATCTCCAGCACTGTCCCATCAATGCTACAGTTAATTCTTCTCAGCTTTAAGTTCTCATGGGTTGGTTATTTTCAAAGTATACTTTCATTCTATTATGCCTCATGCCTGCAACTAACTACAGAACAAACAACAAAAACAATTTTTGCCTCATGACATTTTCATTTCATGCTAACAACAGGACATGCACAAACTCTCTGCCACTCCAGCAGATGCTGCTCCTCACCTGGTGGGACTTGAAGTGCTACTAGAGAAGAGATGGCAGGCAGTTTGAGCACATGAAATGGTCTGTAAGAGCCTGTGGCTGTCCTAGATCCTCCCACGCCAACTTCACTGGGGGCTCTGAATCGCCAATTAAGGGCAGTGAATGGCCTAGAGTATCTATCAAGAGTGATGTCAGTTAATTACTACCCCAGGGACTCAGCAATGAGTTGGTGCACTGTGAGTTAATGACTTCCAGGCGTGATACTTGGCAATAACACCATTATTATTTTGCAAGGAGACTCCAGTGTCTCTTCATGAAGCCAGCCAATCAGGATGTTGTTGATATGCTGTTTGCTTGCCTGTTGCACAAGATACTGGTGAAACTCTCACTACCTATTTGCTGACCTTTCTTTCCCTTCATTTTCTCTCTAGCAGTATACACAGATATGTCATTGTCTCCAAAGGAGACTTCACTCTTTAGCAAACAATATCAAGAAAAAGACCACATCCCCTTCCAAATTACAATTCAGCCTTCTAAAGATGGATGTCAACAAGACATTGAAGAATTCAGACGCTGCTTTGAGATTTCTCAGAGGGTTTGAGGATTTCCATTGTCAGACATGGCTATTGTGCTACGACAATGACTCCCAGCTGAAAGAGTGAGAAAACATTTTAAAGGGCAGTTCAACAGTATTAAAAAAAGCTGGATACCCTGGTACCCCAGGGAAAGGCTGCTAACAAAGTTAGTGAGATGGGGTGGGACAACATTTGAGTGTCCCAATAATTTCATTGCATAATCTTTGTCCTGCTTACCCCCAGCTCCCACCAAAGACAATGGAAGCATGGGGTTTTCAGTTCCTTGCAGGAGATGAGAGTCTTGCATCATCAAGTCCTTTTTATTTTCTTCTACAAGATTATAAAAGACAGAAATGCATTCTTGACTGCAAACTCACATTCAGAGTCTCACGAGAATAGAAACCGCTCCCTTGGCCATAAAACTTTGGAGAGGACACAAGATGACCGTGATGAATCTCATGGAGAAGCAAGCACAAATAAACACAATTGGAATGAACAGAGAATGCAGTCATCCCATCAGCAGATGAGCTCGGTTAGTCCTCATCTGCAGCCCCTCTATGGTTTTGTGTTACTGCTCAGACTGTGCCAGATACAGTTTGCTAACAAAGCTGCCACACTGGGCCTTCAAGCCCCTTACCATTTTACAGATGGACTTGGCCTCCTCAGAAAACTTATGGGAGTAGACCTCCTCCGTCTCCAGCACTCTTCTGTCCACTTCCTCCCTCTTCACCTTCTCTTTCCTTCCACGAAACGGTGATTGCCCAGCAATCATTTCATAAATGAGACAGCCTAGCCCCCAGTAGTCAGGGCTGAGCGTGTATCTCTGGTTGTTCAACACTTCTGGAGCTGTGGAGAAGAAAGATGTGCCTTGTGGAAATGCTTCTTATGTACGTGGGCAAAACCCTTAAATTTCTAAAAGGCCCTTTTTGGTGACTCAATACACATGCACCGAGAATGGGGGGTAAAATATAAAATACCTCCTGATTTCTGTTGATGGCATTATAGAAAATGCAGCAGGCCACGTGCCATGTTTTTCTCTCTGCATGCCAAGCTACACGTGCATGCTGTCTTATGACTTCTCTACCAAGTCAGACCAATTGGAAAAAAAAGAAAAGTGGAAGCTAAGAATTAAGGACAGTGTTTCCAGTTTTCTCCATTTAGGGAAGAAATGACATAGAAACACACATCCTGTAAGCAGCAGTGACATTTCTTCAAAAGCAAATTCTGTCTTTCTGTTCAATTTATGACTTTTTTTTCCCGTCTCTTTAAAAAACAAATCCATTTATTTTGTGTCGGACATCCAGTGTGCTTTGGGCACACAGGCACTGTCTTGCTGGCATCCTCACTTCCGTACATGGGTACAAACACACACGGGTGCTCACAAGCACAGAGTCTTGCTGTGCACACGAACTTACTGAGATAACAAAATTTAGAAATGAAAACTGATTTGCTTGCTTCATTAAAGTCTCCATATGGTGTAACAGTGGCTCACATCAGCTAGTTTCTATTCAGTCAAATAAGCATAAGCCATTTTTACTCCAAGAAATATGCCCACCCAGAGAACGCATGAAAAGAATTACATTGAATTTACAAAACAGATGTAGTTAAACCAGGGATCTTGCTTTTTACCAACATACAAATCTCTGCTCTTCTTTTGTGCAGACTCCCCAGCACATAGGGGAAGACTCAAGATGATCGTGATCGAGATGACTATAGACAGACCCATTTTATCATAGTCAAATACATTTTAACTAGCAAAGTAGCAACTAGAAAGGAACCTTTATTTTATGCACATAAACCTCTTAAAATAAATCTATGCTAAAATCACTAGAATTCCAGTTGCTGCCTCCCCATTTCATTTTCTTTACTGATTAAGAGCTGCCATGGTCCATCCCTTTGACCACATCTGATTTCTACTAGCATGGCTTCTTGGTGGGTTGCTGCAGAAAACGTGACCGAGCTGAATTTTAATAGTTTTTTATTATTATTCTTCTTTAGCCTACATGGCAGAAAGATCTCCAAAACTCAAGCAATCTCAGCAGATTATCAAACAGATGAGGTACTGAAGACTTACCCATGTACCCTACTGTTCCTACTCTTCCACGGATGGATTCACCCTCAGGGATTTTAACAGCCAGCCCCAGATCAGATATCCTAATGTGGCCTGGAAGGAAAAAAGAAACAAAACAACACAAACCAGATATAATAATATGATATGAACTAATACATATTAGTCCAAAAAACACAACAGTTGTCATTGCTGCAATACTCTTGCAATTTACTGTTCAGACATTTTAAGAAAAGAGTGTTCTGCATTGCTGAGTTGGAGCAGTTTCATTGATAAGAAACCGAGGAATGATTAAGGGCACGACATCGCAGTGAAGTTAATTTTAATGGTGAGGCTACAGATTACAGTGGATTGTGTTAGATGCTTTAAATCCAACTGAAGAAAGGCAGTGAGGAGCATGCTGTGGGGAAGCATCTTGAGCTGACGATAGTGGATGGATGTGCTGACACAATTCTGTGACTCTCTGATGGCTGAAGGGGCTACGTCTGGTCTGCAAGTCAGCACGAGATTTGATTATTGCTGCCTTCAGCAACGAACGGGTACCTGGGTTTGCATAAGACGAGAGTTGGCTCAGCAAAGGATGAAGGTGCTTTTGAAAATGGAATAGGGAGCACAGATTTAGAAATCGCAGCTCCCTTAGTGCTGTGGCAGCCTTGCAACAAGAAGGGTGGAAGAAAAAAGGCAGACACCCCCAGCAAAGCCATGCTCTGGAGAGCAGACCCTGCCGAGCAGCACAGCTGTGTCCTCCCCTCCGTGCGGTGAGCTCCAGCACTTCACCCACCCCAGGACAGGAGTATTAGCATGCTCTGAGCCTCTTAGTCACTCCAGAGCATTATTTGTCTTTTTGCAATACATATCCTAAAACTAACTTAATCTACTTTACTGTGAAAGCATCTCTGTAAACCTCTGAGACTTACCATAATCATCTAGCAGGATATTTTCTGGCTTCAAATCTCTGAAAATGAAAGATAGTTGTTATTTGTATAAAGCTGGTTTTGATAACATAACCATACGGCAGCGAGTGAGTGCATTTATTGCTCGTAATAAACCAATTGAGTGTCAACTTAAACAGCAAGGAACTCATGAAACCCATGCACCCTTCTACAACTCATTTCACAGATAGACTGAAACCATATGTCTTTTTCTAAACTGGAGTTACATTTTTTCACTAAGCCAAGCTTTTAGTTCCTAATCTACCCTATAATGGACTCATCCATCTAGTCCTGTGAGCCCTGTAAACCAACCCTATAGTCTTGTGCGTTGTTAAATCTCTGTAACGTTTTCTGTTGTAAAAATTTTTATTAAAAAGAAAAAATATTTACATAAAAAATGAAAAATATTTAAATTTTAAAGTATTTTCTTTGCATATGAAAATGGAAATAGCAGTCTGTTGGGGTCACATTTTCTATGCCTGGCATCTGACTCAGACCAAAGATGCGAATGTGTGTACATGCACTTGTGCACGTGTAATAATTTCAGTGAGTTTGAAAAATGAGGAGCAGAGGGGGAGAATGCTGTGTCCAGATTAAAATACTCCTTACAAACTTTCGTGAAACTTTAGTGCCTATGCAGTTCAGAGCAATGCCATGAAAATCAGCAAGGTGGTCACTGATGTCAGAGATGTGGCTTTCTCTGGTCCCATGAAGAAAAAAAAAGTTCCCAAATCTGGCCAAGTTATAAACTTCTGACTAAAATAATCTCAGTTTTCATATATTTAGCAGACCCTTGGCAGGTCGTTCTGCTGAAAGGTTGGTCTGCACCACTCCTGCTCCACCAGTTGCTGCTCCAAGATGCTGCTGAGGTCAACCTCAATCCCCTCGTCTGGCCACGGCTGCTTCCCAAACCTGTGGGGCTGAGCACAACTTTGCAGCCGCCGCCGCTTGGTGCAAATCCAAAAAGTGCTTGGTCTCATCTTTTTTTTTATTTTTTAAGGCCTCCTTGCATTTGTGCACCAGCTTGATCCTGTTAGCTTCCCAGCAAGACACGTTTCTTTTCAAAGAGCAAAGGGAAGGGGCGTACAAGAGAAACCCGCGCACCAGGAGATCCGTGCACTGCACAGAGCCTGAGCAGGAGCCCACCCTGCGTTTCAAGCTGCACCACTTCAGTGCTGTGAATTTTTCTGTGAATGGAGAGGGGTATTTTACAGTTCTGACACTGCTGAGATTAAAATTTCAAAACTTGTCTCGTTTTTATTTATTATTTCAAGCAAGAACATAGAGCACTGTGAACAATCTCCTCTTCTTGCTTGCTCCAGACCCTCTTGACCTCCCAAGATAAACTTCACTGGGTGCCCAGCGCTACCAAGCCTGCTTTTCAAATAAACAATAGCGAAATGTGAAGGGCAGTGGAATGAAGAGAAGCTGTGATTTTGTTTAAGAAACCACTGTGGGGTTTCCCTGCCTATCAGCAGGAGGTTTCCAATGCTGGAACACCACAATTGAGGGCATTTCCTATTTATTTTGAAAAATTTATTCTGAATCCCTTAAGAACTCTTCTCTCAAAGAACTCAGACTTCATTAGTTACTTCGTCTTCTGCTCCAGCAGTTTTTAGTCCCTTAAAGCTGTGGCCAAACGACAAGAATCCTGCATGCAGGTTGGGAAATTTTGTCTTCGAATGAGAAAATGAGAGTCCAGGAGGACTCTGAGACAGTCCTTACAGTCCTCTGTGATTTAGGGCAACCAGAGCAGACTTTCCTTTCCCCCAGACATCAGTCATCATCTCTGTTTTCCAGTTTCTAGTTCCTTGGGATCAAGGCTCGCTTCCTTTGCATGGTCAACACTTCCAAGGATGCCGTGGTTTAGGGCTCATGAGGATCGTGATTTTTGTACTGAGATGTCAAGGAGAAACAAAACTCCCTGGTGGACACAGTTACATGCAAAGCTCCTTCCCAATGGCACAGATTCCCTTGTGTAAACTGGCCTTGCCTAAATACACTGAAACATAAACTGCTGGCACTGCGCCCACGCCTGATGGGCCATGGGACATTGTTTGGTTGTACGGGGCAGCATAAACAACTCAATTAATCACGGTGGACAAGGCTTTACTGCATATTTGTGTAATGCTGAGGACAATGTGATCTTGATGGTGACTGGAGCTTCCAGGCACAGCTACAGTATAAATAAAAATAATTAAAAATATGTATAAAAACATAAAAATTTAAACACATTTTTTACATATATATAAATAACTGAAGGAGAACCAGCAGCTTTTTATGTTTGCTTTCCATGAACAATCGACCCGTTGACCTTTACTAACATGATGCAGTAAAGAAATACAACGCAAGAGCCATGCTTGGCAAGGGAATTCTGAATGAGATAAATCTGACTCCAGCCTGGTTGCTCTCTCGGGTCACGTTCGCAGCGTGCGTCACCGGCCCACGAGATGGGGATGTATTTTCCAGTGTTGTGTTTTACTTAGAAGCATTTTGTTCACAGAAAATGAAATTAAGTCTGAGGAACAAGTGTTTTGCGATGAATTATTCACCTTGAGAAAGCGGTAACATTTAGCTGCTATATTTTATTGACCTATATAGCACTTCTCACGGGTCCCAGAACACACTGTGGTATTACAAATTAGGGGTCTCTGCAGATGCTCCTAAAATACTGCTAGAAAATGTCACCCATAAGGGTATAGTATCATTCATCACCGAAATGAATGTGTCATTCGAGGTATAAACTAGCAGCTCTTTGAAGAGTAACATGAAAACAACTGCTTAAGGAAGTAGCATGCCATTTCTCTCATCCTCTGTTAAGTGGCCAGATCTAACTTGTTTTATTAGAAAGTGGCATTAGTATGGCATTTTACCAGCCACCTTATGAATGTACCAGTCATTTTCATCAATAAAGTAGGCTTCAGATCTACTACTTTTTTAAAGAAACACTATAACATATCTTGAAACTTTATTGAATGCAGTAAGATGGGTTTTTTTAAAGAAAAGGGAAGCCAGACAAGTCACTCATTATTTGACTTTTCAATTGACATTAAACATTTAATTCCATTTTGTTCCTTGGGAAAAAATTCTCCTTCTTGGGCCAATGCCAACTAAAGCAGCGCGTTATCTGCCTGCCCTCCTCATGCCAGCTTACAAGATCTGAGACAGAGAGACAACCAAGGGCCACTTTGCTAGAGATCTCCTCCAAGGAAAATCACAATTTCTATGTATACAAGCATATGCATAGTGCTTATTACACACGGGCATATCAAATGCTTTAGCGTGGCCTAGTTTTTAAAAATAGCATATTATTGCCTATTAATCATTGTCCTTGGAAGTTCCTTAAGCCATTTACAGGACCTCTTCCGCTGTGAATGCCAGCAGCAATGATTTCACAATACAAACATTTAATGTTGTTTACAACTACACTAGTCGTTGATTAAAAAATAGAAATAAATCCTCACAGAGCCACACGAACTCTGTCTGCAGCAGAGACATCCAGCAAGGAAACCTAGGATGGCCTGCAAAAGTGCTCGCATGGAGCCGTAAGCCAGGCTGGAAGTGGAGAACTGGAAACGTGTCCCTCTGGGAGCCGCCTGCCCAGCACCGCGCCGCCAGCGCCCTGCCCGCTGGCTGTCCCCACGGCGGGTGGGACGCTGCCAGCCACCGTGTGGTGCGGATGTGGCTCCTTCCAGGGCTGGCACGTTGCGGCCACCGGCACCATCCGATCCAGGTAATCAAACCGGTTGGTGTCCTAGAGTGGAAACCCATGCCCTGTGTCTCAAACACCCTCCTGGGCCAATTGCGCTCCTTCTGCAATAGGAGAGATGGGTTTTCCACATCTAAATGCTGCAGCCCCTAACGCAACATAATCAAATTAATTAAAGTAGAGGCTTGAACGGAATGATCTCCATTTCATTCCAACTAGAAACCAGATTCTGTAACGAAATTCTTTTAAAAGGAATTTCCATAATTTTCTTATGTCACCCAGTGCATGCTGAGCTAGGGTTTGGGGAGCTTTGTGTTGGTTCTCTCTAATTTAGACAGGATGTATTTAGTGGAGCAACTTCCATGATTCCTGAATCATACTGTATTTGTACCAGGCTCCGTGAAATTTCAGCCAAGGCACTGAGGTATCTAAGCTGTACAGCACCACAGTGAACAGGGGGGATGCAGGCAATCCTTTTCTACCCAGAAAAGAAGTCCTAAGACTCAAGAGAATGCTTACCTGTACACAGTATTTTCTCTATGTAGGTCTTCTAAGCCACAAAGAATCTCCGCTGCATAAAACAAAGCTCTTTCCTCCTCAAAGCCTGGGTTTCCCATGTTGTAGATATGAAACTTCAGGTCACCTCCATTCATTATGGTCAGAACTAAACACAGTGCGTCCTTTGTTTCATAGGCATAGGCTAAATTGACCTAGAAAAACATTGGTAACACAGTTGTGACAGTTCAGTCAGCTGCTAAGAAGAAAGCACTAACTTTTCATCAAAGATTTTATCTAAAAATGGAAAAACTACACTGACTGAATTTGATATGGGCCTTATCACAATAGCAAACTTACAATTTAAAAGTACAGAAAAATGAGATGTTACGATTTTATACATTAATTTGTTGAATCCAGCCTCCTCCTCATCTGAAACCCTCAAGGTTAATGCTCAGATAGCCTCACAGGCTGGACAAACATAGTAAAGCCAGACGTACTTTTCCACATAAGAGAAAACTTAATAGTCAAGGGAGTCTACACCTTCTGCTGCACTGTTTTGCCGGATAGCTCTCAAAAACCCAGCATCTCAAGCAGGATCCCAGGAAGGCCCAGATAACCCAGTCCTGTGGTGGTCAAACAGACCATCACTGAGGCATGGAGCTCAGCATCAACCTTGTGAGGCTCTGGTGGATGCCCCAGGAATGATCAGACAAGCCAAAAGCTACCCATCACTTTCAAGTATGTGCCATTGTCTTTGCTTCTGGAGAGATAAGTAAACCTCTTGCCACTGTTGCATTCATGGTGTTTCGTAAAATAAGTATAAAGGACATGACGGATGCTGAGATAACAATACCTTTCTTTTTTTTTTAAATCTAAGGCAAGTTTTTCGAGAAATACAAGAGCTGGTAGATCTCAGGAACGCCCTACATCAGGCAGACCAGCTCCAGGTCACTGGCTAGATGCTCCTACCAGCCAATCTCTTCTGATTTTACTTGGGCTGAATCTCCTTCAGTCTCCTCCAAGCTCGTCTCTCCCAGACACTCGGAATCCAGGTAATCACACTGGGTAAAAATAGCTCAGCCTGATGCAGCCTTGATGCAAGTCAAGGCTGTAAAAAATGCATCATGTTCCCTGGTAGGAACAGGCACCTTGTTTGGTGCATTTCTCACAGACCAGAGACTAAAATGAGACTTGGTAAAGCTGCATGGAGCAGGACTAAGGTGCAAAGTGAAGGGAGTCAGCTCCTGGCACCTTTCCTGGAGCAGAAGTTGGAAGAGACATCAGATTGAACAAGAAGAGTGCTCAGCAGGTGAGCAGGGAGTTCAATACTCACTACAAACTGACTATTGACTTTTTCTAAAATCTGCTTCTCGTTTAGTGCCATGGATTCGCCTTTCCTCTTTTTTATTCTCTTCTTCTCTAATCTCTTGCAGGCGTACATCTTCCCTGTCGCCCGGACTTGGCAAGCGCAGACCTGCGAATTGAAGAGAACAATTGCTGGGTAAAGCGAAGCAAACGCTGTGTCTGGGTTGCCCTTTCCTCCTCCCGATCTGATCTGATTTAGTCCTTTTAAGGTTCGAGACGGCGGCGAAGCAAATAAGGCACAGGCGGGGGCAGCTGGGGAACCAACTACTGTTTCCAAACCTGCTGCGGAATATTTAATTATTTAATGGTTTAATTATTTCATTTTCCTCCGCCTGCTTCCTATCCCACCTCCTTTTGTCTGCGCAGATCGCAATCTGCTCAGCCACAGCCCCGTCTGCGCCGCCCCTGCCCCTGCTGCCTAGGCAGCCACCTCCAGCCATCAGTAACACACAAATAAGGGTGGGACCCCCAATTCCACCGCGAGCACAACAGCCGAATACAAAACCATTCTCAAAAGTGTTCTTTTGAGATTACGGTGTCACGGGAGGTTAAGTACAACTGTCAGCAATTAATGAAAAGCAGCCTCTGTCGCATCAGGCTCCGGTAACCTGCAACGCCTGAGAAGTAAGAAACATTTTTAACAGAAACTTTCAGAATTACTCACCTCCCCAAAGCCACCTTTCCCCAGTACCCTGTACTGCCGAAACGTGTTTTTCGTTACTGGTTGTCTGGAAGAAAAGGAAATTAAGAAAAAAAAAAGTAAAAAAAAAGACACACTACATTTAATGCGCTCTCTGTGATTTATTTCTTTCAGAGCATACTTTTGAAAAGCAAAATAGATAAATATTCTATAATCACATTATTTCAAGGTAATCACATAATAGAATATAATATATAATTATGTAATTGCATTACTTCAATACTATGCATGGCTTGAACTTTTCAATTCCAACATATTAAGCTGTAATAAAATACAACACATTAGTGAGTCATCAGTATAATTTCTGCTAGCATCTTAGGAGGGGTCTGAATCTCCATTATCAAGCTTTGGCCTTTGTTAAGCAAAGAGGAGGCCTGAGAGCTTCCAACAAGGTATTAACTCTCACGACATATAGGAATTTTTAAGGGTAGTGTTGGGCTAACACTTTGTTGCTTTGTTTGGTCTTCAAGCTGAGAAAGAGAGATCCAAAATTCAATTCCTGACCTTAAAAAAACCCCAGGAATTGTTTCTTTCCTTGTTTCACATCAGTTTCCTGCTTTCTTTAAGGTCAAGAAGAAGAACTCTGGATTTGGAGAGATCCGAGTTTGTATCCACTGCTCCACCACCGAAGTTTCACAATTCCTTCAGCAGTCGATAGGACTATTCCTAGCAGCTTTGCTTCCCTCGGGCGGGCAGCCAGTCGGCAGAGGGAGCACAACAACGTGGCTGTTCCCACAACAGTGATGATGGGGTTGATGACAATAGGAATAAACGTTGAAGTGAATAGTTTCATTTATGGCTGTTATTGTTTTTAAAAGTGAGGGACAAAAAATATGCAGAAGGCCAAAAGTAGAAGAGGAAAAGACGCTATTTTCATGCGTCTGTGAAGATACTGCAAAAGCAACAATTAGCAGAGATAACTACATGCTCGACGATGTCCCTGGAATAAATGGACTGTTTGACTGCTGTGCTGGAGCCAGCAGGCTGTCAGAAGGAGCTGTTGATCACTCCATGCTACTAACATCTCTTTGCTAATCCTAAAAACAGTTCTCTCGGCTTCTTAAGCCAGACAGGCACATCCAATCGCTTGTCACGTTTGTTGGGGGAATGGAAAAAACAAATCCTCAAAGCATTTGAGAAAATTCCTCATCCCAAATGTGAAAACAGATAGGAAATAGCCTGGCTAGAGATGAGTCATCTGCTGGTTTTTTAATTGCAATGGAAGAGTCACGGCTGGATTCAGTGAGGATGGCATGTGGAGCACGTCTTGGCATGAAATGGCTCTCCCCTCTGCCCACTGCTTCCCTTCCCTCCTGTGCAGCAGCTTTGTAGCTTTCCAGGGAGAGGGGCTGGCACAGCTCCTTTGATCTCGGAGGCATCACGCTGATACACACAGCTCATGGATCTGGCCCTAACTCATTGGCCCTAATTAATTCCATTTGTGGAAACTGGGGCTTCTCTCAACCCAAGGTCACAGTTACCCAGCGGCACACGTCTGCTACAGCCCTCACTGACAAGGCAAAGAGCTCTTTCCTTGCAAATTAATACCCACTAAGGCTGCCTGGTTATTAAATGTGCTTAGAGATGTACAGCCAATAAATATGGTATGAGGATGTACATGACATATTTTTGTCTGTTTACAGTGATTTAATAATTGTAATAACTGGACCAGACAAAAAAGTTACCATACTCAGAGTGTAGCTAAACAGAAAGGCAACTGAAAGTGCTGAACGTATTTACACCTAATGCACCTCACACAAACAGCTGAACACTTGAACTTTAGAAGTCAGAACTGTTCTGGGGTAGCTTTCTGTTTTATTCTTCACTTCCCTAGCGAGCAGCATCTGTTTCAGTCTTGCTTGGGCACAGTGTTTGCAAATGCAAAAGCCAGAGGCTGGACGTGTGTCTTATGTATCTTAGACAGACAAGGGTAGGCTGTAAAAATGTGCAATGTGTCCTTCAAGCTGTGCCATGAGTAGAACATTGTGATAGGGCCCACAGTGAAATTGGCCACTGACATTTCTCAGATTGCAGGAGATTTGGATGCCTGTTTTTTATAGGCTGTAGGTCTTTTCCTATTCACCTGCTGTGCACAAGCATAGTGTGCAAAAAACGTGCCCAAGCTACTTACATGCTACCTTCAGGAGTGAGGTGTCCCTAAGAAGTGAGCTGCTGGAGAGTATTTATGGGTGGAAGCACATTCATGGAGGGTGAAGGAGCACTATACACATCCCGGAAACCAATCATGCTCATTGGGTAGTCACAGCTGGAGACTTCATGGTTAAATTGAGTCTAACCCAAATACAACCATGGCTGTTCTATATGGCATCTTGCTCTGGCTAAAGCCATTACCTCTTCTTGAACCTTCTAACTATGAACACTTACAAACAAATGGTAAAAATGAGGAAAACCTTCCTGGAGCTGTCTGGGAGAGCTTCCCTGGAGTACAGCGCAGGGAAATGAGGAATGAGTCTTGGTGGACCTTGAAAGGGAACAGTGAAACGTGGGAGAGAATTGCTGCACCGAGAGGGCCGTAAATTACAAACATTAGATGATGGAGGGAGTGGAGCATCTCCCTTATGAGGAGTGGCTGAGGGAGCTGGGTCTCTTTAGCTTGGAGAAGAGGAGACTGAGAGGTGATCTCATTGATGTTTATAAATTTGTAAAGGGCGAAGTCAGGAGGAAGGAGCCAGGCTCTTCTCAGTGACAGCCAATGACAGGACAAGGGGCAATGGGAGCAAGCTGGAGCATAGGAGGTTCAATCTGAATATGAGGAAAAACTTTTTTACTGTAAGGGTTACAGAGCACTGAACAGGCTGCCCAGAGAGGTTGTGGAGTCTCCTTCTCTGGACACATTCAAAACTCTCCTGGACGTGTTCCTGTGTGACCTGGTCTGGTGATCCTGCTCTGGCAGGGGCTGGACTGGATGATCTTCAGAGGTCCCTTCCAACTCCTAATATTCCGTGATTCTGTGATTAGGATGAGGTGCAGTAAGGCTGCAGAAAGGCCGAACTGTTTATCTCTTGAAAGAAAGCGAGCAAACACGTACCATCTCATCTGTCCAATTTTGACCATATTTTAAAGGCTTTGCATGGAAAGTGAAAATAAACCTTTTGTATTCACTTTTAATTTAAAAAAAGGTGATACTTACCTTTCCAACCACTTCCACTGGAGAAACCTGTCGAAGTACATGCTGTTTAGGTATTCTTGGAATGGTTCCCCACTGAGGTGGTCAAGGACAGATCTATCTCAGATGAAAAGAATATATAAATATTTTATAATCCTGAACTTGGAGCAAAATAGAAACAAAACAAGAGGAAAAAATCCAGACTTCTTCTACAGTAGGATCATTTTACTTCTACTTTATTTCATATTTTATTTTACTCATATTTTCAACCTAGGAACAAAGTAATCTATTTGATGTATTTCATAACAGGAGGCTTTATACAAGCTGAATATGTACTGGTTAGGCTTGCTGGCTTCAATGGACTTGTACAAAGGCTGTAAGTCACTAGACAACAAGGATCTTTCCTTCTGTTTGTAAATTAAGACTGGCTTAACACAACACCCTCAGGAACTGAGCTCCTAAACTTTGAGGGATGTTTACATCTGGATTAAAAATTTCTGGCTGAAGCCCATTTCTGTCAAAAAGGGACCAGCAGAGGTGTTATTTTGAGGAAAAAAAAAAGTCAATTGGAAAAAGGCAATTGGAATTCCTGCTATACAGAAGTAATAACTGATTAAAATCAAAGGGCTTTTCTTAACAGCTACGTGCTTTGTAGATTAAAGCAGAGGAAAGAAAGTCCAACAGAGATGTGGATTTGTTTCTGGATCAAGCAATGAATTTTGGGGCTCACGCAGTGGATGCAAAGTCTTTATAATCAAAAGAAATAGAAGAATAAAAAGGCCAGTCTGCAAATGTGAGAAATAAAATGTTGCTTATGATGGGCAACAAGCAGCCAGAGGCCAACAGACATCCCATAAGGAAGGCCAAGGGTTCAGAGCTGAGAAGAGATGGGCTGAGCTGAGAGCGCTGCCTGAGATGAAGGTGGTCATGTTGTTTAACAGGGGGTTGTTGACCTGATGGGTTTGGTTCTTGCCTTGCTTACAGGGGCTACCATCCACCTCTGCCGGCAGCATTGGTGGGGACAAAACTTGGTTTTGGGAGTAGAATGTCCACAAGAAAGGAGTATTTCTGTCTTGGTGCATACAAACACTTTTCTTTACCCTTATTTAAGGGTATACAGATACATTTCTAGATTTTGCTGGAGGAGGAAATCCTCTGTGAAGCTCTACTCACTCTGGTTTGGGAATGGATAATCTATGTCTCACCCTGGGGCAGTTCTAGACCTGAGCAAACACTTCACCATGAATAACATGTCTCCTCAGTTTAGTGCCTCCCTGTTCATGGCTACTATTCAAAAGTTTTTGGAATTTCTCAGCTGTCTGAATTTTTTTGGTAGTAATTCTTGCACCATCCATTTGGAACAGGCAGGTAATCGCACATATTCAGTATTGGGAAGTCAAAGTGTTGTCTTCATTAGTTTTGGTTGGTCCCAGATCATATGGTTTCCTCTAAATAGATTCAAGCTTACAAAATAAAATAAAAACTAAGTCTTAATAAGCTTTAACAAATGTTCAAATTCAAAGCCAAAATTATAGGGCAAATTGCAGGGAGGTGGAACTAGACTGTCAAAATACTAAAGGTCAAGGCAGAAGTTAAGAGTTATACACTCATTTCTCCTGCAGACTGATCTTATCTATGAAGACATGTCTGAAACTCATCCCCGTTCCTGCTCCTACAGGATAGCAAGCTTCATATTTGTATGTATGCCTCCCTTTTTTGGTCTGACTGTGAACTCTTCCAAAATTAACATTATTCAGTACATTTAGTAAATACCAACAGCAAGTTTTTAAAACTTCCTTTCGACCCTGTTTCAGTCCATGTGAAATGATCAGCATATTTATTAACAAGGTCTCAAACCTGGCTCATTTATCCGTTTCAGTTGAGACGAAGGAATGGGTGTTGGTGAATACGAGCCCGAATTAAGTGGTGCCCAACGCTAGCCTATTCCATTCAGTTAATTAAAAGCTGCATGTATTTTAAAGAACAATAGCTGCCTTTCACCACTTGTTTGCTTTTGAGTTCCCCTCTTTGGCAACAACAAAGTGCATTTTGGAGGGAACTGTTGGCTTTCAAACCAATTTGAGAACTGGAAACAGGCATCAGTGGGGTTTGCGTTGAGCACAGCTCTGCCTTTGTCATTGGGACTGGCACACACAACTGGCGTGAGTTGTGCGAGCATCTCTACACGACACCAGGCCAATGCAAGGCAACTGGTTATGTTATAAGAGAAGGCCAGAAATAACCCACGTCTCCTACCAATGCAAAGAATAACTGAAAACAGAAAAGGTCAATGAAGTGAGTCAAAACAATGAATGACAGCGGAGCGAATTTTACAAATCCCCATTACATCACCCAGGGAAAACAAACCGTGCTCAGCCAGAAACCACATGGGCCAGCTTGCGATGATCCCTCCTTTTCATATTTTTATTGGTTTATGATCTACTGGCATGAACGGATTCGGGTCAGTGTTTGCAAATGCAGATCGCATACCTGGAGCTTTAGCGCATAATAGGACAAATCGCCTTGCCACTACAAAAACTGATAAGCCTTTTCCCAGACAAAGGATGAAATAATGCACGTTCGTTTGAACGTCACAGACAGACAGAAAGCATTAAAAAAGCCCCATTCTCCTGGTGAAGGTTTTCTGGAAAAGCCATGCGGAGCAAGTTTGCACATTCCTCTGTCTAAATGGACTGTATAGCCACTTAATTTTTATTCACTTTGAAACAGAGATGTTTTCTTTGGATACATTATCATTGTAGCTCTTTTCACACAGCATGAAATCCATGGCTGGTTTACTTGGCTAGAACACTCTGTCAAATACCTGAAACACTAAGTGCCTGTGTGCAGTGTATATAATGGCATGGAAATATTTATTATATTTTGTTCAGATGAAATGACTTCACCGCTTGCCTCTAGGATTAGGAACATAAACCGAGGATACATGCTTCAGGTTCAAATTGAAATGTGTCTCTTTACCTGACACATTCCTTGCAAGCTGCTGACTGCAGCCCTGTGATCTTTGGGTATCGAGTTATACTTACTTTGTACAGTGAGAGAATAGCTCTTTGCAGGGGCTGTTTTCGAGTTTCTCCTCTGTCTGTTGGATAAGATCTTGACTGACTTCGGGAACGTAGGCTGGAGACTGAGGAGAGAACAGAGGGGCACGTTATCTCTGTGACGAGATGCAGGTTCCCTTTTAACGCGTAAAAGACACATTCATGATTAATGCCCTGAGCTGCTTCCATTCAATTCCAGCGGTTGTGTAAAAGCAAAGGAGCTTTACGTCAAACAGCAGTAAAATAGGATACCGTGGCAACTCGCTCCACATTCCTCTCTATCCTCACATCGCTTTTTTGCCTTCTCCTGTGCCTTCACCTCCTTGCCCAGCCTCATGAATATGCAAGACCCACTCCTTGCCAATTCTTTCAACTGCTCCCTTGCATCCCATGAAAAATGTGCTGGCCTGAACTGTGTGCAGGCCATTCTCTTAAACAAAAGAGAATTTGCCGAGTGTTTTCACTTCATTGATGATTCATTGTGCTGTCTGAAAAATCCATCTTCTTTTTTCTTTTTTTTTTTTCCCACCAGCAAAGGAAAACAAGAGTAGAGCATTGGTGTTTATTGATTTATGTATAAATAATATAAAAAGATGCTCGCAAAAGTGTCTGGACACCATAATGCATCATTAGCAGGACAAAAATAATCCAGCAGTTTTAAAATAATAATTTCAAAAAGGAACTCTCCCAACCAAGCACATAAATGCTTTTCATCCTCTCCTCCCTTTAGAGAGAATGTACGTTCAGCCCTTTCAAAAAGCCTTTACCAAAGAGAGGTCTTTCGCAGCATGCCCTGATGGTTAACCAGTTTAGGAGCTTTGGGACTGATCTACAAAGACAGTTTTTAGGCAGGCCACATTCTTACTCATTGACTGTATACTGTAATTATATTAAAAAGTGTATATGCAAGTGTGTGTGTGTGTGTACTTATTTATAGACATTTCCCCCATTGACATGAAAGCCCCTTTATATAACCAATCGGATTTGGGTATTTTCAATAAATCCAGCCACAGATGACAAAATCCTCTTTCCTTGCAGAAGTCTTAACACTCAGTGAGGTTCCCCATCCATGGTCATGACCACCAGATGTGCTGAGTGGGTGGGTCACAGAGCATCATTCCTGGCCAGATGTTCTCATTAACTCACCCAGAGTTGGGGATATCTTGGCAGGCACTGAAATGCATTGCAGGCAGAGCTCAAAAACACTGGGAATGAGGACAGAGGAAGGGGCAGAGGTGGGGCCAGAGAAAATCTCCAGCGTGATGAAAGCTGAATTAAGTCTTTTATCTTCTCCTTCCCACTGCTGAAATGTGGATATGATCCCGGTTGTGACATGAAAAAGTAAGTTTGTTCCACTTGAGTGTTTTTAAATAGGAGCATGGTTTACAGAACTGCCTGTGCATGCTGCGTAATGCAGTCTCACTATTCAACCTTTGCAGAACATGCTGAGTATCTTTGACCTCAATGAAATATTTCCTAATTTCCTCCATATATTCCTCCATTTCCTCAGCAAAAGGTATCTAGGGAACACTCACTTTTAGTTGCAGATAGAGTATTCTGATAATAATTAAGAAGTCTCACAGTTTGTTGAGAGGTAGATGAGTCCCACACTGTCATCTAAAAGAGGAAGAGACTGAGACAAAGACAGATTTTTCTCTTAAATTGGCAACTGAGGTAGACAGGAACTGAAAACTGTAGACCAAATCTCAGTAAATCAGGCAATTTTGACAAATTCCTAACTGTAGGTGGCCATGACTAAATCTAAGTCCCAGTTGTAGCTCAAGGGAGGCAAGAGAGAAGCAGTGAAAGAACAAGGAAGGAAGGGAAGAAGGGAGGAAGGAAGGAAGGCAGGCTACTTTATACTTTGCATACTAAATAGGGTGTGCTACACAAGCTGATTGGCAGTCCAAAGCTTGTAGGTGTCTGCATGAGTCCACTGCTCTGAGTCCTGGTCATCCTGAACATCTCTGATGGGGTGTGGCAGATGCACCCACCCTACTAAAGACCTGAGAAAGACCCAAGAAAAGCAGTGCTAAAGTTTCTGGCCCTGCTGGCGCCAGGACTGCCTCCCCTCTCACAGCTCATGTCTGGTGCACACAGTGGGGGTCAAAGGCGGGAAAGTTGGGGTCCTCAGCCAGTAGGGGCTGACACGACCATGTACTGACCACAGATCAGATTCGACCAGGGTATAAATGGGGCCCTGCCGGAGGACTCATTGGAGTCGGTCCTCCTCGGAGCAGCGGGTCTGCAGTCGGGGACTCTCCCCTTGAGTTGGGACGCCACTTAAGGTAACTTCTCGAGATTGAGAGCCCTCCCTTTCTGGTGAGTGAGTGAGTGCACATTTTGGATCGTTTGGCCAAAACTTAAGAATTCTTAACGCAGCTGTGTCTGCTAATATTCCCAACCAGCACATCGAACCTGTATTTGTTGAATGTCAGTGGGATGTTGTTTTGGTGAATGAAGTTTTTATCTGCTTAATTTAAGTTGCAGATTAAAGTTTGAGTTCATTATTTGTGTGCATGTAGCCATTTTGGCTACAAAATTCTTATGAGGAAAGTGGAGAAGAATGAGCAAAAGAAACTGTAGGACAATGTGGGAAGTATTTAAGAATGGCACAAACTGTGATTTCTCTCTCCAAGTTTGTGAAAAACCACTTGGTTTTTCAAAACCACTCAGTGCTGACCTTTGAATCTTTGCTTCCTCTGGACAAATCGAGAGCAAGCTCACAGTATCAAGGTAGGTAAAGACATAAATACACTGACACTCTGTACATGGACTAAAGCCTTACAGTGCAGTGCAAATACTTTACTAGCCTGCTTCATTTTCTATAGCAAAACCCACTTTTTTTCACAGGTCGATCTTTTCCAAAGAAAAAGATTTTAGAAAAAGATTTTTTTAGGCCCAGCAAAACATCTCTTGTCATTATGCAGCCCTTGATAGTGTTCAGGGCAGAGCAGCTGCACCACGTCTATGGGAGAAGCATACCCAGCCCTTTCCAGCTCTGCATACAGGGATAGGGAGCCTTCGTATGATCCTTCCTGAGATTTTCTTTGAGCCTTCATAGTCCCCAGTGCTCCCATTAAACAGCCACGACTGCCACTTTTTCTGTTTAAGTACTGTGCATACCTACAGGCTCCAAATGTTCAGACAAAGCCAGAAACAGTTACGAACCAGAACCCAACCCACCAACCCACTCTGGCTCCCCTGGAGAACAATTAGGAAGCACAGGTAATGAGTGTAAGAATAAGTGTATATAAGTGTAAGAAAGAATTTGGATCCCGAGAGCAAAAGCTTCCAAAGGTAACACTTCGGCCACTTCTGGATGGAAAAGTTGCTTCTTCCCTGGAGAGGTGCAAAAGATTTCTGCAGCCCCACCGAAATGGTGATTAATGCCATTCTTCTGCTGCATTGTGGGTAATGGCTGTAAAAGCAAATTTGGTTTTACAGGGGAAGAGAGACACCTGCTTGAACATATTAAATGTCCTGTGGTGGCTAGGAGAGCTGTACACCACAACTGAGACCATTACATCTGAGCATGTGACAAAGAATACTCTGCTAACCCTTCAGAAACACCTGAAGAAACCTGCTATGTTTCCCCGTATTCAAAACAAAACGCTAGGCAGCTTTAGGCAGCTTTAACAAGCACAGTCCTAGATTTTCCCTAATGGATATTCTGTTTCCTGAAGGTAAAGAAACTGATTCATGATCTCACTTACGGTAATGTAAATCAGAAATGATGCCAGTCAAGTCAACAGAGTAACACTAAGGTAAAGCTGATGGAACTGAAACCAGGCTCTGGCAGTACAAAAAGTGCTCAAATTGATCCAACAACAGTTTTTTCTCTCATCATGTTATCCTTTTTGACCAGACAGTTTAATAAAAGTCCAAAAGTCCAAATTACTTTCATGAGGTTTTAATAAAAATCTATCTCCTGTATCTTCTCACTTATGGCCAGAAACTTAAAACCTTCTTATAAATATTCTGCTGGCAAAGCAATATCTCAGTTTTATGATGTCCTCTTGTTTAATTTCTAAGAAAAGAACGCAACCAGGAATTGGATTATTGATAATCGGAGAAATAAGAAATGGATGTTCAGTTACTTCTGAGTGGGACTAACACATTCTGAGAAAAAAGTCTCCACTTCTAAATTTTGTTTGGTTTTTTCTAATTTAAAAGACAAAAGAAAGCCTCCCAGCTTCTCTTCCATTTCAATAAATGGCATGAAAACAGCTGAGTCATCACACTCCTGTTCAAGGTTAGTTGTGTTTGCACCCACAAAAATTTGGATTTCCCTGTTCCTTCCATATTAAGCCTCTGGGCCTGCAAGATACTTCTCATATTTTGCTGAGAGGTTGATTTCAGGTTCTTCCCCTTCCTCTCCTGTTCACTAGGATGCAACCACTGATAAACATCAAGGTGGCTAGGTTTGAAGCCAGATGCAGTATCTTCAATGTCACCCATAAGTCTGAATGCAATCTGGTCTTTCCTGCACTAGCACAGTTGTCCCTGGCAGCTACTGCTGTGTGTGATGCTGCCCATGTCCCTGCACTCAGCACCTCACTCAAGTACTGAAAAGAAGCAAAATCTAATTCAGATGAAAGCTTCAGGATGACTAACTTCCCATCATCTAGATAATCCAATTACTACTATAGTAATTTAAATTATTTATTATTAATAATATAATACAGATTAATGGATTCTCCATCATCCCACTGTCTGGAGCACCAATGCACAGCCCCAGCCTCAATGCAGGCAGGTGTCTCCTTGCGCCTAGAGGTGTCAGAGATGTCTCACGATCCTGGTGGAGAGTGGTGCTGCCCTCCCATCCTTAGCTTGAACAACCTCAATGGGTTCAGGTTAACACTCTCAGTATCCTGCAAAGGGTAATGGGCCTGTGGTGTGATCCCACGCTGCCTTGTGTCCCTGGTGCAGCATCCTCCAGCAGTGGCCAATATCCCCATTCATGGAAGTCCTTTACTTTGGTGGATGTGAGTCAGAGCCCAAAGCAAACACAGGTGTTTTTGTCTTAATTCCTTACTGCAGCACACCTGCATGTTAAGCAGGGAGGGGACATGCACGCAAGCAAGGCTTGTGCAGCTTTCGAAGTTGGACTTGATGACCCTTGTGGGTCCCTTCCAAATTCAGATACTCTATGATTCTATGACACTGTTATTTTGAATGTCCTGCTGCATCACTATACTTTAAAATGTAAACTATTCTCTTTTTGTCAGCTCTGTATGTTTTGCTACAGGTTACTTCACTCAGCCCTTCAAGACACAGTACTGGTTGACCTCCACTGAACAGGACAGCAAACGAAGAAGCCTCCACATAAAATAATCTCTGCACATTTGACATGATACTTACAACAATGTTCCGATGGTATTTCCCCTGTGACTGTGTGGAGAACACCTGACCTTTGTCTATCAGCTAATCAAATTCCTCATAAAACAAGCTGAAATGCCTACAGTACCAAGGGAGACATTCAGAAGATCTTCTCTGATAATTGTACTTTTTAATGAAAGTTTTATTTGTTCTAATTTTCCATAAGACAGAACTTCCAAATGTTTAAAAAGTATGATTTTGGTCAAGATGTAGTGCACTATAGGTGTTGTCTCCAAGTCCCTAGGAGTGCAGGCAGGCAGCCAGCCAGCTAGCAGAGATGTGAAACTTCAACAAACAAAAGCATTTTTCCTGCTAACTCAGTCAGTTGGGCTTAGCCTTTCTGAAACTGGGGTGGGGTGAGTAGAAGGTGCCTCTGTGTAACCGACTCTGATGGTTTCCAATAGCCGTGCAGAGCCCAGTGCAGATACACACGCACCACAAACGTGCACGTGCAGCGTTGGTTTATTGTGTGCAATGCTGCCTTTTCTTTTGGAAAAGTGCCCAAATGGCAAAGGGAACTGAGAGGGATGGGCCGAGACTCCAACGAGAGACACATATCCAGTTGGGGTCACCACTGTCTGAGAAAGGTATGGGGAGCTGATGAGAGCAGCGAGTGTCCAGAGGGTTGAGAAACATGCTTGGGAAAAAATGCCAAAGGGAAGCGTTGAGGAACTAGATTTGTTTAGTCTGGAAAAGTAAGAGTGAAACATGATAAGGTCTTTCAGTATAGAAATGTTTTTAATAAAGAGGGTAGGGATCAACTATTCTGCATGTGCTCCTCTACAGAGGGGGAATGATGTGAAGGAATCCACTTAACTGGATATGAAGACTTTTTTTCTAATTTTCCACACAGGGAAGCACAAGAACAGGTAGTTGAATATTGTGGAATCTGTTCTTGGAGGTTTGAAAGACCTCCGAGGGCAGACAGACATCTGCTGATGATCTAAGTGCATTTGATCTCTCTTCAATGCAAGAGGCTCTTGAGCCCTCCCCCAGTCCTTTGTACCAATGATCTTGCAAAACACTGGACTCTGTAAAACACAGGCACACGGCACGGCCCCAAGAACAGATGAGAAAGGGAGTTTCTATGCTGAGTGCTCACTAAAGAAAACCTGGAGCTCTGAGCAAAGGAATAAGTATCTTCTTTGCAAATGAACAGTCCTGCTTGAAAGACACTTGTCTCAAACATCATCGTCTCCTACAAAAACAAATAGCTTGCAGAACCCTGAACTTCAGCTAAATATTCAGATCAGAAAAAGAGATAGCATTGACTTTGGTCAGACTGACTCTGCAAGAAACAGAGCAGGTCCTTAGACCAGAGGTAATTCTTCCTTACATGGTGCCTTTCATCTGAGAACCTCGAAATATTAAAGCTTCATTGCATGATTAAGTCTTCATGAGCTAGGTGGCAATCTTACAATATTTAACAGAACAGTGAGCAGGGAGGTTAAGAGCTGTGTTTTGCAGAAGAGTTGATCGTCATCTGTGACTGAAATCAAAGAAGTCTCACTGAGATTAATGAAAGCTAGAGATGCTCAGATTCCTCAAATCAGTCCATCTGTAGCTTGCAATTAGTGATTAAGCTACAGAAACCTAGAAATTCAGGCTTTCGTTTTATACCAGCTCCTGCCAGTGGATGTGAGTCATCACAGTATCTTAAAGCATGACTGTTTATCAATACAAAAAATTATATGAACCAGAAAGATACCACACGCTTTAGAATGAACAGACTTCAAGCAAACTTTTGTCATAAACACAACTGCTTTCCTGGCAAGTTTCAGACTTGCAGCCATGATACTGAAACATGATGAGTTATTTTAAAAGTCACTTGCATAAAACAAATAATGTGCAGCATATGTTATGTCTCAGGTTATGAAAACATTCCACAACAAACTCGCTTAAAACAATTAAAAATGTTCCAGTCAATGGACAAAAGTTCAAGACATAACTTTTCTTGATCTGACTCCAGTTCCAAGCACTCCTGTCTTAATGATATGTGCATTTTCAGATGAGAGCCCTCAAAACTATAGTAGGAACAGGCTAAGATGAACTTTGGTGTGAGATGTTGCGTGATGGGACGAGAAGAGTTCATATACCTGGAACTACCGGCTCCATCCCGTTGCTATGCTGCCGTGTTTGACTTGCTCTCACGCAGCCATGACCCAAGACCAGCCACAGAGTGCAATGGTTTGTGTCAGGGATGGGAAGTCTGCCACATGCAATGTCATTCCTGCCGTTGCTTTTGCACAGTCACAACCTTCTCCAGATGTTTGAGGAAATTACTAGACGTTTGAGCAGTTACTAGCGAAAGGGAGAACAGGTAGATATATGCAAGTCATGTTGGTAGGCGCAAAATCAGCGGAAGACAAGTTTATGTGCCCAGGTAATGCAGTTTTCAAAGGGGAAAGGTAATGAAAGACAAAACAGAGACCATGAAATTGTGCCCCTTTGCACCTCCAAGGCTGATCTGCTACTTGTGGCTAGAGATTCACCCCAACTGGTCCGTGACATCTCCACTGGGGTCTGCACTGCTGCCCTCAGAGCAGGACCATGTCAGCACAGGGCATAACCCAGGTTCTGCTTGCTCCACCACAGGGAGACCACTTTGGGTGACTCTGATGTCCCCCCACCTCCCCGCTTTGGGCAGGAGCAGGCCAATGCCAGCTGAGATTCAGTCTGAGCTACAGCCTGGGAAGAACTGACCATGCAGTCATCATTGGATCACTAATCCAGTTCCTGGTGTGAAGGGGCTGATGGTGGTAACCATAGAATCATTTAGGTTGGAAAAGACCTTTAGGATCACCGAGAGATGCAGAGGGAAGCAATGGAAGAGGAGACAAAGTGTCTTGGTGGTACTTTGATTTTGGGAAGTCCAGGTTAGGCATGTGTGAGAGAAAGGCTCCCAGCACTGTCACAGCACATGCAGCCTCCTGACGCTTTTTGGTGTTATGCACAAAAATGTTGGAACATTCTTTTATCTTGCCCCGTGTCTGATCTTGCCTGTTCGGTTTTAGCTGTATGTGTAGTAAACAGCCAATTCTACATCAGGAGCAGCTGCAACATTTTAAGCAATCAACTTCTGCATTTTCTTTTTATTTTTTTTTCCTACCACAAAGTCATCTGGGTCTGTATGAGGCAAACCAGTAAAGCTCAAGGCTTCATAATTTCAGGATATTTGCTTTGAGATGACAGATGTAGGAACTGGCAGTGAGGTGGACAGGGAGCATGGAGAGCAGCTGTGTTATTAGTAGCAATTTATCTATTAGGACAGCGTGTAGACATTATACCTGAGAATGGGGACCTGTAATGCCAGGCACTACATACACATGTCATTAGAGCTAAATCTTCCAAAGCAAACCAATCCCCCCAGCCCTGGGAGTGGGAATGGGGGCCAAAGACATGAAATACCTCACCCAGGATTATTCAGTGGGTCAATGACAGAAAAAAATTGAATGCAATCCCATTCTCTAATCAAACGGTATTTTCTGTACTGAGGGCAGGATCACTTGCTGGTGGCTATGAACTGTGGGGCTTGTTTTGTAGCTGCAAGCTGATCTGGAGTCAAGATGAATCTTGTTTTCCCTCATATTCTACTAAACTATCAAAAAACGTGTTGACACACAGAAAAATTCATTGGCTGAAGACAACAGAGCCCTCAGCAAACAGCTGAACATGTTCTTCTGCCTGGAGAGGTTGTACTATTTCATCGCAAGAGGCAACCTGAACCACCTCGGATCGTGACCTCATTTACTGCAGTAGATCTGATGCAGCTTCAGGCTGACCTGCCTGCTCCAGACTTGCCGCGCTGCCTCTTGGGCCTTGGCAAGCCCACTGGTAGGAAAAGTACACGTTTCTTCTCTGGGTTTCCAGCATTCTTCCTCTGAGGTGTTGGGGTACAAGTTGTAGTCTTGAACTATGCCCTATCTTGGAGAAGCTCAGCAACCACTGAGGTTTCCTTTCTGACAGATGCATAGAAAGTATATGAAGCATTTTACACAGCTCTCCTGTTAATCAGCGGCAGGATCTGCTATCTAGCTATACCTTGTTCTTCCTGTGCTCAGTAGACTTTTTTGAGGCTGCTATCACTGAAAGCAAGATGCTCCTTTCTAGAAACTACATTTCTGTTTCTGATGGTGCCAAACAAGCAACTGCCATGCAAACGCTGTGAGTCAAAACATCTCCTACATAAAGATCTGCAATACAAAGTGTTGTTTCCTTGGAATGTTCAATCATTTGATTCAGAGAAATTTGAGGGTGTAACCACAACATGAGTTTCAGAGCAACAAAGAAAGAGAAAAGATTGCCTAGATCAAGAAGGAGAAATTTCTTCCTGGCTCCTATAGGTGACCAGAGGAAATCTTAAACACTCAAAGCCCCATAAAAAGTCATTTTGAAATAACAAAATCTCCCATGAGACAAAATTTAGTTGTTTCATCAGCTTCTTTTGCAAGTCCAGTGAATCATCTGCAGACTTTATACTCTTCAATTAAATAGAAACACTCACCACAATCCCAACCAGCAATGGGAGTTTTTGGTACAGTCTAGATTAAGAACCTAAACTGGTCACCATGGAAGCTATGGTTTTGACTTCAATCAGTGAGAAAATGGGCCTCACACGAAGTCCTTGGCAAGATATTTTTCAGCATCTTTAAACCCTGTGTCTTCCCCACCCATACTATTTTAATAATTCTCTGGAAACTTGCTCACAGAGATTTCTTTACCAAAGAAACTCTTTTTTTCCTCCTTTCTGTAGACACAAAGGTTTATTGGCGTAGGGGTGCTCATAAACTAGCCAGCTGAAATTGTTTTATATAAACTTGCTCTAAAGCGAGGGTAG